>NW_024749657.1:6949575-6952075 GCF_018991925.1 Homarus americanus
CCTCATTTTCACCATCATCACAATAAACTATCATAACATTAACTGTCACCATCATTATCAAACCTTCAATCTCACTATCAATATTATCAGTCACTTTCATCACCATCACCTACCACCATCATGATTAACCTACTACCATCATCATCACCTCACTATCATCTCCTCACCATTACTTCACTATCATGACCATCACCTCACCATCACTTACCATTTCCTTGTGGTTAGGGAAATAACTTTGCTCAATAAGTGGAAAGTTCTCCTTCCCCATTTTCTTCTGCACCTCCATCAAGTGAGCGAACACCCACGGCTTGTCCTGCAGAGAGAGAGAGTGAGTGAGTGAGAGTGAGTGAGGGAGGGAGGGAGGGAGAGAGAGAGAGTTTTAATAACACTAGCATCAATATAGAGGTAATTATAGCATCAAAATCAATAGGAATCAGACATATTTGGTAATAAGGTCAATGGTTTGTTCAACTCTGTTTGTCTGTCTGTCTGTCTGGTACTTTTAAAAGGTCAGATAGTGCCAGTTAGTATTTGTTAGTGTGTGTGTGTGTGTGTGTGTGTGTGTGTGTGTGTGTGTTCTATAATTTCAACCCCTATCATTGATGTGACAAGGAATATAATTATTAAGGCACTGTACTGCAATCAAACTTAAATCCCACCATCACAATTCTCTCAGAGGCATCGTTTTCACAGCACCCTCAGGAAGGTACTCACAGCACCTGTCATAGTTTGTCATTCTCCTGATGCCGTCACACTGTCTGTTTTTGTATTCCCCCTTGACGTTTACATCCCCCGTGTTATCCTTACCTTCCTGACAGCCCGTGATATTCCTACCCCTCCTCCCCTTCCCACCCACTCCCCCATTTATATAGATTAGCTTACAATCCCCTGACAATTTGAGGTTTTAACTCACATGGATAAAAAAAAATTGATAAAAAAAATATGACCCAGTGGACACAACAGTACAGCCATGATGGATTTGTTTGGCCTCGAAAGTATTAATCTTACCCACCTGACGTCGTAACTGGTTCCGTTTATTATCGTATACGTTTTATTTTCACCCCTTTTAGTTCTATTAGTTCCTTTTATCATTTTATCTTCTCATTTTGTTTATTATTATACATCCTTCTATTATAATATTTACTTATTATTTATTCTCTGTCCTTTTCTGTCCTTTTCTGTCCTTTTCTGTCCTTTGGTCATAATGATTTCTCCGTAGACCGTAACATCGCTCGAGACAGATAGAAGGACGATAGTATTTTCATTTGGTTAATCACTATCATCATCGTTACCATTAAATCACCATCTTCTGTGTGTGTGTGTGTGTGTGTGTGTGTGTGTGTGTGTGTGTTTACCACTTTTTTGACACCCCGCCTATCTTGCCCCGTTACCATACCGCCCGTCAGTCTGTGTGTCTGTACGTGAGTGCTGGCTTGGCACTATCTTGACACTCCAGCAGGGAACATGTCAGCAGAGAGGAGTGGCACTGATAGCATGGCATGGCACTGTATACCTGTGGTGTGTGTGTGTATGTGTGTGTGTGTGTGTGTGTGTGTGTGTGTGTGTGTGTGTACGTGTGTGCGTGTGTGTTTTCCTTTCTTCCTTTCTCTAAACCACATCTTTGCTGTTTTTATACATTACGCCTCTCTCTCTCTCTCTCTCACATCTCCCTCTTTCATCTTTTTTCTTTCTCTATTCTTCTCAATTTCTTCTTTTTCTCTCTTCCCTATTCTCCCTTTTTTACATTCTCATTTTCTCTTGTTCTTGTTTGTTCAATGGTATTTTGTCCAGTAGTATTTTGTTCAATGAGTTAGTGTTAGATATTATTTTGTCCCACGGTATTTTGTCCAAAGGTATTTTGTCCAATGGTATTTTGTCCAACGGTATTTTGTCAAATGGTATTTTGTCCAATGATATTTTGTCCAATGATATTTTGTCCAATGGTATTTTGTCCAATGATATTTTGTCCAATGGTATTTTGATCGGGCGTGTACCTGGAAGTTGTAGATGGCGTTGATGCTGTTGATGGAAGGAACTCCACCAAACTTGAGGGACAACAGTAGATTCTTGTGGTCTTCTCCGGCGTCCCTCAAGTTCTGCCGGATTAACACGAAGTCCGGCTTGAAGGATCTGTGTCAGGGAGAGAAGGAAGGAGTTTAGCTTGAAGGATCTTTGTCAGGGAGAGAAGGAAGGAGTTTAGCTTGAAGGATCTGTGTCAGGGAGAGAAGGAAGGGCTTTAGCTTGAAGGATCTGTGTCAGGGAGAGAAGGAAGGAGTTTAGCTTGAAGGATCTGTGTCAGGGAGAGAAGGAAGGAGTTTAGCTTGAAGGATCTGTGTTAGGAAGAGAAGGAAGGACTTTAGTTTGAAGGATCTGTGTCAGGGAGAAAAGGAAGGACTTTAGCTTGAAAGAGAGAGAGAGAGAGAGACTCATATCAGCCTAATCTCTCTTCTGTCTGTCACAAGGGATTAAGATTAAAGCTTCCGACTGACTGTAATAGAAT
>NW_024749657.1:6954575-7009011 GCF_018991925.1 Homarus americanus
CTCCCAAGCCCTCTAACTAATACTAATAAGACTATATGACTCTATAATGCTACTACCTATAATAATTCTTTTGGTTATATATCATTATTTTCACTCATTGAGGTTTTATCGAAATTCGTTATCTGATTTAAAAATGGAAACCTGTGAAATTAACCCCAATCATAAATGGCTATAATTTTAATATTATTTGTGCTAGTTAAACATCCAGCAATTATGAGAAGGAACCAGTCATGATACATTTTCCGACCACGATTGAAATAAATTCCTTTAGTTAAGATATTAAGCATATAATATGTCAATCGTAAAGTATCTAATGTAAAGACTGTAACTATGAAATTATATTGGGTACTAGGATGATTATAAGTATGGAGCAAGAAGCAGTCAAGGTACATCCTCACACCAAGTTTGAAGTCAATCCCTTGAGTCTATGGTAAACTACGGAACCAAACTATTTATGTCGTGCCTAAATATATCTAACTTTATTATCACTTAAGCTAGCCAATCACCAAGAATTACCAAATAAAATCCTATCATGATACACTTTCACACCAAGTTTGAAGTCAATCCATTAAGTCTGGGGAAAGTTATCGTGTGGACACTGATGTTTATTTAAACTTTGGACGGACGAATTGACCGAATAATAGAAACAGGAGAGAAAGGAGATCTAATGGTAGTGTGTCGGAAGCCTCGGGTAAATTTCTGCCAAATACATCTGCTTAATGTTGAAGTTTCTGCTATCTTATTATCACTCCCCTTAATAAATACTAGTTTATTTTCATTCACATAAATGAACAACTTATTTTCACTTAACATTATAACTATCTACCTTATTTTCAATCCTCATCAAAAACAACTTCCTTATTTTTTAACCCCATTATAAATACCATTCTTATTTTCACTTTCCATTATACTCACTATTAGAAATTTCCTATAATCATACCCTATTTTCACAGTTCCCCTATTGTGACTCCCTATTCTCAGACTTTTCCTTATATAATACCCCTTACCTTCCCTCCCTATGCTCAAGGGTTCAGCTGAAGGTGTAAGTAGGGGTTTTCCCTTTATGGTTCTGGATATTATATGTTAAAGAAAAACATTACAACTCTATATTAAAAAAGTTTTGTTTTGAGAGAGAGGGAGAGAAAGAGAATGGAGGAAGGGAGAAAGAAGAAGAAGAAGAAGAAGTGGAGGAGGAGGAGGAGAGAGAGAGAGAGAGAGAGTACCATCAAATTTCAACCTCGTTAAACCTGACGTTAAAAAATAACTGTTCTCATTAAAAAGGAAATGACCCGAACATGGTGTCTAGTTACGTTCGTCTTACGTGTATGAATGACTCAGTCTGAAGTCACAACAATGCAGACCTGTCTCCCTGAAGTCAAAACAATGTAAAATGGTCTCCCTGAAGTCAAAACAACATAAAATTGCCTCCCTGAAGTCAAAACAACGTAAAATTGCCTCCCTGAAGTCAAAACAACATAAAATTGCCTCCCTGAAGTCAAAACAACACAGCATTTGTCTCCTTTCAGTCAAAACAATACAGAACTGGCTCCCTTAAGTAAGAGAAAACCTCATCTGTCTGAAGGGTAACTCTCTTATTCCTCTGAGCTATGGCTTTAATACGTGTCATTGAATTGACTCTCAATCTTTCTATCTGTCCCATCAATCTGTATTTTACTTTGTGAATGTGAGTCGTCTTTCTTTATTTCTGTCTTAAACTAATTTCCTTCCCATTCACCCCCCTCTCTCTCTCTCTCATTCTATCTCCTTCCCTGTCTCTCTTCTTCATTCTTTTTCCCATTCTCTCTCTTACTTCCTCCTTCCTTTTCCATTCACTTCCTCTTCCTAAATCCTGTCTTTCTCCCGTTTTCTTCTTGCTTTCTCCCTCTCTCTCTCTTAATTCATCTCTCTACCCCCTCCCATTCTCTCTCCTCTTCCTCTCTCATCCTCCCTCTCTCTCTCTCTCTCTCTTACTTCCTCTCTCCACCTCTCCCTTCTCTCTAACCCCTTCCAGTTCTCTCTCCTACTACATCTCTCTAATACAACAAAACACTAACACACCATCTCCTAAGTGACAGATATCGTGTAATAACCGACCCACAACAACACGCTCCCTCCATGAGAAAAATACTACGCCAAGAATCCCTTCACAAACAACTTACCTAGAACCTAAAACACCAAATAAAACATATTAATAAACCACAAAATAAACATAAATAAACCAGATAGATAGAGGAATTTATATAGATCAATAGATACATTATTAATATATGTATAGGAAGGTATTGAAAACATATATGGTATTGCAGAAATTGTTACCAGTGGGATTTGTAAAATGGTTTGTGTCTTTAGTCAGGCTCGCTCTCTCTCTCTGTTTATTGAGTCCCAAAATCGTTCTGAACTCTCTCCGGATGTAATAGTTTATATATACCTTCTATATGTTGCTATAAGCTTAGTATTTCCTTATTCATGTATATTTACCTGTATTTCTAAACGGTACCTTAAATTTTTGTTTATGTACCTGTAATTATACTTGTATCCTGTACCTGTCCTTATACCTACACCTGTACCTGTACTTGTATATCCATCTGAACCGTGTGTAGTGTTGTTATTAAATTCACGAGAATAAATAAGAACAAAATAAGACTTAATCCTGTTCACTGGGAACGTAAAATGTGGGACAAGTTTCTGAGGCCAAAACGAGGTGAAAAATTTCCTCTTGGCTGGTAACATGTGGCGTCCCTTGTGTGTGTGTGTGTGTGTGTGTGTGTGTGTGTGTGTGTGTCCGTGTGTGTGTGTGTTCGAGCCTTTATTTCCCATCCTAGCGAGGCTCTACTACCTACCATCTCCCTGACGACTGTACACACACACGTACACACACACACACACACACTTGCATCTGATGACTATATGACCTTTCCTAAAATCCTTCTGTGTGTCCTCCAATGCGTCCCCCTTCAACACGACTCCTACTTCATCCCCCTGAAAGCTCCTTAAGGACTTAGGCATTGTTCCTTGGATGCGACCATGACGAAGTTGACTCCTAGAGGACCTTCATGATCTGTAATACTCTACCCATAATGCCACTTTTCCTTTTTCTCCCGGATATTCAACATTACTAATATATTTTATGCAGTAGTGTCAGTTTGGCGTCATTCCTGTAGGAGTATTGAAAGTCATCATGGGTAAGTTGATGCCCTCTCCTTCAGAAGGCTTTGGGATATATCTTTAAAGGATATCCTATCCTCCGCTGGCTTGGTATCCTGTTTTGCAACGCCTCTTCCGCCCTAGTACTCCAAAACTCATCCCTCTTCCTCCCTAGTACTCCAAAACTCATCTCTCTTCCTCCCTAGTACTCCAAAACTCATCCCTCTTCCTCCCTAGTACTCCAAAACTCATCCCTCTTCCTCCCTAGTACTCCAAAACTCATCCCCCTTCCTCCCTAGTACTCCAAAACTCATCCCTCTTCCTCCCTAGTCACTCCAAAACTCATCCTCTAGTACTCCAAAAACTCATCACCCTTCCTCCCTAGTACTCCAAAAACTCCTCACTCAGTACTCCAAAACTCATCCTCTTCCTCCCTAGTACTCAAAAACTCATCCTCTTCCGCCCTAGTACTCCCAAAACTCATCACCTTCCTCCCTAGTACTCCAAAACTCATCTCTTTCCGCCTTAGTACTCCAAAACTCATCCCCTTCCTCCCTAGTACTCCAAAACTCATCCCTCTTCCTCCCTAGTACTCCAAAACTCATTCTCTTCCGCCCTAGTACTCCAAAACTCATCCCCCTTCCTCCCTAGTACTCCAAAACTCATCACCCTTCCTCCCTAGTACTCCAAAACTCATCCCCCTTCCTCCCTAGTACTCCAAAACTCATCCCCCTTCCTCCCTAGTACTCCAAAACTCATCCCTCTTCCTCCCTAGTACTCCAAAACTCATCCCCCTTCCTCCCTAG
Organism: Homarus americanus; assembly: GCF_018991925.1. NCBI lineage: Eukaryota > Metazoa > Arthropoda > Malacostraca > Decapoda > Nephropidae > Homarus > Homarus americanus. The sequence continues at coordinate 6,958,526 of NW_024749657.1, forward strand.
TACTCCAACACTCATCCCCCTTCCTCCCTATCACCTACCTGACGACTTTGGCACCATTCCTGAAGACGACCATGGAAACGTTGACGCCCCCTTCAGAAGACGCCGTGACGCTGAGCTCCCGAAACTCCGCCTGTTCCACCCGGATGTCCCAGTCGCCATGGATTCTTTTGCCTCGGAAGTACTTTGACCTGTCAGAAATGGAAAGGGTTAATTGAGATCAGAAGGTCAGGGCAGTGTGGGTAAGGTAAGGAAGATGTGTGTGTGTGTGTGGGTAAGGTGTGTGGGTAAGGTGTGTGTGTGGGTAAGGTGTATGTGTGGGTAAGGTGTGTGTGTGTGTGTGTGTGTGTGTGTATTTTATCTTTCCTCACGCCTAACTATAAACACAACATTTCTCTTTGTCTCTCGCTCTTTGTCTCTCCCTCTCACTCTTTCCTCATCTCTCTCTGTGTCATTTCGTCGGCTTCTCCCTTATTCTTTGTCTGTCTTTCTTTATATCTACACCTCACACTCTCTCTCACTTCGTGTTTCACTTATATCTATATTTTCCTCTTAGTTTCTCTTCCTCACTATATCTCTCTCTTTCTCTACATCTACCCATCATCATTTTGTCTCTCTTCCATTCTTTCCTTATCTCTCTGTCGCTTTTCCTCTGTCTCTTACTCTATCTCTCTCTCCTCTTTTTTGTTTTTCTCCCTCCGTCTGTCAGCCTCTCTCTCTCTCTCTCTCTCTCTCTCTCTCTCTCTCTCTCTCTCTCTCTCTCTCTCTCTCTCTCTCAAAGTCATCCCTTTAAATCCTCTCACCCAGGAAGCGGAAGACATACTACCTACATTTGTTCCTGTCACCTGGCATTACGTCAGGTCAAGGTCAGCTAGTTCAAAGGTCATATGGTATTCGACATTCTTAACTCTGTTTCGAGGTCAAGTCCGTGTCAAGTTCACTCACTAATTATGACTCCTGGAGATAAGTAAGGTCAAGGTCAAGAAGGGTCAAAGTTCACCCACCAATCATGACCCTGGAGATAAGTTGGGTCAAGGTCAAGAAGGGTCAAAGTTCACCCACCAATCATGACCCTGGAGATAAGTTAGGTCAAGGTCAAGAAGGGTCAAAGTTCACCCACCAATCATGACCCTAGTATGAATAGGTCAGGTTAAGGTCAAAGGTTACTCACCAATCAGTGTTCTGGTCATCTATAACGAGTAGGGTGAAGCAGCGATCCTTGTTGTATGCGGGCCTGGCCTGTCCTGTGACCTCGCTTCGTACTGCCCCCGTTAACGATGACACACGCTGAGGGAAAAAGGTCATGGATGACTTATGAGGTGAGAGAGAGAGAGAGAGAGAGAGAGAGAGAGAGAGAGAGAGAGAGAGGTGGATGAGAAGATAAGAGAGATACAAGGCTACGGGATAAAAGAGAGACAGAGAAATAAACAGATAATAACGGGCAATGAGATAAAGAACAAAACAACATATAGAACAAACAACAACAACAACAACGGCAGTGAGTTCATGACCCCCGGGACCAGGTAATTGGTCATATTACTGTTAATGTGTCAAGGTGTTAGGTCGAATTCCATAACGTTTCGTACGATGGCTATTCCTAATAATTGAAGATATATGAACGTAGCTAACTGGTTGATCGTTAAGCTGAAACACATATATAACATCAAGATTAAGCTGGGACTCTTTACCATAACTAGATACGTTCACTTAATAGAGGTACACAGATTATATGTATAGTATAATCCTTTTAATACACACACACACACACACATCTATACTCATGCATACACACAGAAATAACCACATGTACGCACACAGAAAATGGAAGCACACACACACACACACGTAAGCTCATGTACGTACATTTACATTAATACGGTGTAATACAGAGCCATAAGGAACGAGAGATAAAGCTGATAGTCCTAATTCTTTCACATCTCACCTCACCCTAAATCAACATTCCGTGAAGCAGAGGAAAATATTTAGGAATGCTGGAATAAGCCAATGGCATCCCTAAGATTGATACCATCACTGCTTTGATTGGTTCATTATTGCGGTCTGGCGAGTTAGCTGAAACAACTATGGATGTTGGAATGAACAAATGACTTCCTGGGACTCATGCTATCAAGTTTGTGATTGGTTCATTACTGCGGGCTGGTGAGTTACCAAAGTGCCCTCGCTAGTTAAATCAACGCGATTGGTTGACTGCGTGTGAAAGGGCTGGAAGGTTGTGAGCCGAGCTGAATTTTGATGGAAATTCAACCATGTGTGTGTGTGTGTGTGGAGAGTTTAAATGTATGTTGACAGCTATAAAACAGTGAACTTTCCTCTGGTTGTTGTCTTACCCGTTTCTCCCTCTCTATTGTTTTATCTTCCCCCCCTCTCCTCCGCCTCTCCCTCTCACTACAACATTGAATAAGGACGCCCTGTGGATTTCACAATGGGTTTATACCTGGAAAGTCCCCACACGTAGCCTGAGGCCATCCTGGAAATGATAAAATATTCAAGAAGTTGTTGACATAGCCATCTGGGTCTCTGGCGGCTTGGTATGGGGTTGGGTCGGTGGTGGGGGGTTTGGGGTGGGGGGTCGGGGTGGGGGGACAGGGGGGGGGGTTATGGAATTGTCTCTCGCTGGTCTTGGAAGAGGTGATCAACAAGTTCCTTAAGGTTCCAGAATAGTTTCTAGTGTTCCGTAGATGTTCTGACAGCTGTTATTAGTGTTCCAGTGATATTCTGAAGATGTTCTAGTTTACTGAGATCTTTGTAAGTATTTTAAATGTCTTTCACAGATTTTTCAGGAAGTGTCTTAGGTGTATTAGACATGGATGGCAGTGTGGTAACAAAGGAAACACAAACAGCCACTGGGAATTTTACTCTTGGCTCGTGTTTCCATCTTAAAGTCTTCCTCAGAGGAGTGAGTATTAAATTATTGTTGAAAATCCTTAAAAAACGCGCGAAAGAAAAAAACAAAAAATAAAACAAATATCTCACCTGCCTTCGTTCGGTCGCTGTGGGCTGACAGGTGAAGTATGAATTCAACCTTATTTGTTGACATTTTGTGTACTGGATATCATGGTCCATCCTCCGTTTTTATGGTGAAGGTGACCAAAGACGGAAGCTGTCCACCGACTTCTTCTTGTGGTGAATTGTATCTTCTCTTGCACTGTATGGCAATGATCATGTCGTCAACGTAACGCAGCCAAGTCATCCCTCTACTGAAGAAGAGCTTGTGGTGTTACAGTTTCCAGAGGTCTTTTGTAAGTGTCCCAAAGGTCTTCCAGGATTAATCTAAAGTTTTATGGTCGTTCCAGAAGTTTTTGTTTTTTCGTGTTGGAGTCCTTTTCCCTTTTTTTTTCTCCGCATTCTGGTGTTGTACAGAAGATGTTACAGATGTTCCAGGAATGATACAGATGTGTTCCAAGAGTGTCTTTATGTTCTGTTTTACTCATACGTCTTCCAGGCATTGATTGTATATTTTCTGTTGTTTTTCATGGGTATTCCACAGGTTTTATTACTTGTTGTTGTTGTACCAGGAGTGTTCTGAAGTTCTTCTTGAATTCCAATGAGTCCTCCAGCTTGTTTCTTGCATTCCCATATTCGTTCCAGTGTTCTAATGTTGCTTGGAGTTGCTGGCTCAAGGAAACACAGGCTTGACAGGTGTATTTATATGAGGGGTCTGTACAGTATGGCAGCGGGATACCAACTACCAATACAGGGTAACACGCGAACAGGAAACCTCACGCCACGTCATCTATATCCAACCACTCAGACAAGCAACTAAAAACCAACTCTCATTTACACCACCAGAGAGCAGCACTCGAGCACACACTCATTCACGCCACAAGAGGACTCACTTGAGCTCACACGCATATACATAAACACTATCCACCAACTGGTTTCTTTCAATCCATTATCGTTCCAGATGTTTTATTGTTTTCCCATGAGTTTCCAGCTGAATTCATGCATTCCTACATTCCTGTGGACTTTTAAACCCTTTATGAGGTGCTACAGTAAAGTGCCAAGGCTTTCAGAGTGGTTCCGGATTCTCTAAGATCTTCTACAGGGTTAGACACCTTTCAAAAGTGTCCTAAAGAGGTTCCTGGTCTTGTAAAGGTAATCCAATAGGTTTCCAGACATTCAGTATTGGTTTATGATTGCGGGCCAACACAGGCTGGAGCTGAAGTCTTACCGTCTGTGTTTGTCCACCAACATAAATCAACCCCTTATTTGTTAATGTGGATAATTCCCATTCAGTATCGTTCCAGTGAGTGTTGAAGTGTTTACAGAGTTCTTCCACTTGGGAGTTTCATCTCTCAAAAGTACTCCAGTCAGGTTCAAGTCAATTAGACGTGTTCCAATACAATTTTAGATCTGTAAGAAGTGTTCTACACCCTTCAGAAGTCTTCCAATAGAATTCCAGTTTTCCAAAAGTGTTCCAGGTCATTCAGATGTCTTCCAGTGATATTCCAGGTTTTCCAGAAGTGTTTCAAGTTCCTCATATGTCTTCCAATGGCGTTCCAGGTCTCCCCAAAGGTACTCCATGTTCTTCATCTGTCTTCCAAAAATGTTCTGGGTCCTTCAACTGTCTTCCACGGGTGTTCCAAGGCTTCCAAAGGTGTTCCAACGCCCTCAAATGTGTTGCAAAGCTTCTAAATGTATCCCAAGGCTTCCAAATATGTTCCAAGGCTTCCAAATGTATCCCATGAGTTCCTAATGAGTCCTAAGTCTTCCAAAGGCGTTCCAAGGCTTCCAAATGTTTCCCAAGTCTTCCAAATGCGTTCCAAGGCTTCCAAATGTATCCCAAGGCTTGCAAATGTATCCCAAGACTTCCAAAGGCGTTCCAAGGCTTCCAAATGTATCCCAAGGCTTCCAAAGGCGTTCCAAGGCTTCCAAATGTATCCCAAGACTTCCAAAGGCGTTCCAAGGCTTCTGAATGTATCCCAAGGCTTCCAAAGTGTGTCCCAAGGCTTCCAAATGTTTCCCAAGTCTTTCAAAGACGTTTCAAGGCTTCTGAAGGTGTCCCAAGGCTTCCAAATGTATCCCAAGGCTTCCAAAGTGTGTCCCAAGGCTTCCAAAAGTTTTTCTTGAGGCGTTGTATAAAAACCCAACCCTCTTATGGCTCCCGGGAACATCCAGAGCAGCCATAATATCGATCGTCTCTTCCAGGTGGACATAGAAGCACACTGTTATTTATTCAAGACTTGTTGTGGTTTATTGAGCCTTTATTAATCACTATCCCGGCTGCTTCTCTGTTTTTGGGTAATTTGTTATTTATGAATTTTCTTTTCTCAGGGATTTTTTTATTCATGAGATTTTTATTGGCGATTTTTTTTCTGTCGGATTTTATTTTATTTTTATTCATTCATTTAGTAATATATTTACTTTTTTACTTACTGACTTATTTATTTACTTACATACATACTGACTGACTGACTGACTTATATACGTTCATACACACATACTTATTTACTTATTTACAGGGGCTAGTGCACAACCATCCCCTTAGACCTCTCACAGAGTCCATAGATGAAGTCACAGAGTCCATAGATGACGTCACAGTGTCCATAGATGACGTCACAGTGTCCATTGGTCACTTGAAGGTTTTTGTTTCATCCACGTAATTGACTCCTGTGGTGTAAGACTCACCAGGGAACCGTAAAGACTCTTTATCGGCACGGGTGATAGCGATAATGACGATAAAACCCCGGATAACTGCCACGGAGGGCGATAAGGGAGAACGGGAAAATTGTGGTGATGGTAGGTGATGGTAGTGATGATAGGTGGTGGTGGTGGGTGGTGAGGGTGGGTGTAGATTGTGGGTAGGTGGTGATTGTGGTGGTAGGTGGTGGTGATGGTGGGTCATGGTGGATGATGGTGATAGTACCACTTACCATCACCACCATCACCATCACCACCACCACTACCACCACTACCACCACCACCACTACCACCCACAGCTAACCACCATTCACGTTAACATTAGCCGAGACACTTGGGCCGAAAATGGTTCCCTGACTTTAAAACTCCACAGAACTTTTCACACTGCTGGTAATTAAGAGGTCAATTGTGGCAGCCCCCCAAAGGACAGTATATAATTAGCAGTGAAGTGAGATAAGCCATTAAAAGAAGATACTAATTAGCTAAGACAGTTATTAATTTAGTTATGGTCGGGAGATGATAGCATGAAGGTCAGTGGTGATTAGTTAGAGATGGGGTGATTAGCTAAATACAAGGTGGTAATTAGCTAGAGACGGTTGATGATTAGGTTCTCTCTCTTAGCATGATCAAATATTTTGTCTTTTTCTCCTTTTTTTTTACTTTCACTCATATACACACCTCCAAATCTTTCTTTTATTCAATTATGAATTTTCTTTCACTTTTTCACATTTTCTTTCTTACTTTCTCTCATCTGAAGGAAGCTCTCCCCCCCCCCTCTCTTCTCATTCACTTAGGAAACTCTCACTCTCTCTCTCACCTGCAGGAAGCTCACTCTCTCTCACCCACGTGCAGGAAACTCACTCTCTCTCCCTCACCTGCAGAAGCTCTCACTCTCTCTCACCCACGTGCAGGAAGCTCACTCTCTCTCAGGAAGCTCTCTCTCTCTCACCCACGAGCAGGAAGCTCTCTCTCACCCACTGCAGGAAGCTCTCACTCTCTCTCACCCACGTGCAGGAAGCTCTCACTCTCTCTCACCCACGAGCAGGAAGCTCTCTCTCTCCCTCACCTGCAGGAAGCTCTCACTCTCTCTCCCTCACCTGCAGGAAGCTCTCACTCTCTCTCCCTCACCAGCAGGAAGCTCTCACTCTCTCTCCCTCACCTGCAGGAAGCTCTCACTCTCTCTCCCTAACCTGCAGGAAGCTCTCACTCTCTCTCCCTCACCTGCAGGAAGCTCTCCCTGGTCTTGGAGGGGGAGGAAGGAGCCGAGGTGGTCCTGGACCCCGGCCTGGAGAAGTTAAGACTGAAGCCTCCAGTGCTGCCGCCACCGCTACCTCCACCCCCGCCGGTGCTGGGGGCGGTGCTGGGGGCGGTGCTGGGGGCGGCTGGCGTAGTAGTGTCTGTGCTGGCATACTGGGTGGTACTGCCTCCCCCGCCGCCCCCGCCCGCGACGCTGCTGCTGTTGCTACTCACCTGAGGAACCACGGTGAGGTGGTAGGGGAGGGAGAGACCGAGAAAGACGCCAGTTTAGTGTATATATGGTGAGGAAAGAGGAGGAGGACGCCCCTCATCTGAGAGGCCCGGTTGTCCTTCCTTCCGCTACATATTAAACCAATTTTTTTTTTAAAGATTTTTTTATTAATTTTTTTGTTTTGTTTTGTATTTTTGCAGTACTTAAATTTATTCATGTATATAATGTATCTATCTTATTTTTTGGAAGGCTAATTGAAATCATCTGTGTATATATATTTTTGGAGGTGAAATAGTTATCATTGTATTTAAATATATCTATATATTTTTTTTTGGAAGGGGTTAAATATCAAGCTTATTTTCTTCATCATCATGTTAATGTGTCGTGGATCATGTAAATTTTTTTGGGGGGAGAGGTAAAGAACAACACATAATTTACCTTTTCTTAATTAATACGAGAAGGTGAGGAGTCAAAATATTTCCAAATTAAAAACCAAAAAGATCGTCATGAGAAGAAGTGGAAAATAAGCTTTCAATGGAAATTAGTTTTAACTCATTAACTTATCAAATTACTTAAACTAAACTAAAATATCATGCAAGGGGGGGAGGGGTTGGGAAGCCGGGTGTTTTAAAGGGCAAGGGACGCGGGGAACAAGCATGCTATTAGGTGGTTAGAGATAGTAGTAGTAGTAGTAGTAGTAGTAGTAGTAGTAGTAGTAGTAGGTTCAGGAGATGGTCATGCAGGTGTGAGTGAACTAACATTAACTGAGGCAGATGTGAAGGTAGGTAAGGTATGTTCTAAAACAATTGTGCACTAGGACAGGTGTGTGCCAAAGCAGGTGTGTGTGTGTGTGCTGAGGCAGATGTGTGCTAGGACAGGTAAGTGATAAGACAGGTGTGCTAAAGCAGATGTGTGCTGGGGTAGTTGTGTGCTAGGACAGGTGTGTGCTTGGACAGGTGTGTGGTGGGATAGTTGTGCGTTAGGACATGTGTGTGTGTGTTGTGGGACAGGTGTGTGTGTGTGTTAGGGCAGGTGTGTGCTGGGGTGGTTGTATGTTGGTGTGGGAAGGAAAACAATAATTATGCTTGGGTGGGAGTAAGTGTGGGTGGGAGTGGGTGGGGTATGTGTGGTGAGGGTGGGAGTGGGTGGGGCTAAGTGTGGTACAGGGCAGCAAGGTAGCCTCACTAATTACTACCACAGATTACCAGTCTTTACCACACCGGAGCCAAGCCACCACATCTGTCGATATCTATAAGAACTAACTCATTATTACCCATCGTTAAGTAGCTATAATAATTAGCTAAGTCAGTATCATACATTAATAAACACCTATAATAATTAGCTATCTCAATATCATCCACTATTAAATCAGAACCATAATAAAAATCTAATCTATTCATTAATAAAGAAAAAACTCTAAAATTCTGTCAAACTTAAGAAACCAAAAAAAAAAAAAAGGAAAATATGAAGACTGAAACACGAAAACTCTTCTTAATGTGACTTAAGCTGACAACCTGAAACCCAAACTGAAATAAGACTTCGATTTAGATAAACCAAGTTGAACGAGTAAAATTTTTTGGGAAAAGTTAAGACAGAGATGTTTTAAAAATCTATAAAATATTTCACAACAAGAAAAAATTATATAAGAAATATATTAGATCTGGGTGAAAGGTTATGTAAAAAAGATATTTAATTTCACAACCCGGAAAAAAAATGATAAACAAAACCCCCCTAAAAAATACCACCACCCTAAATGGGACCAAATGACTCGACCAAATCAGTCCTATAAGAAACACATGGACAATAAATAATCAGAAGAATTTTAAAGTAGAGGAAGAAAATGTCACTACAGAAAGGGAAAGAGTTAGAGAAAATTTATGCCAAGCTGCCGAGACGTAAAGATAATCCATGACAAGGTTGCATGATCCCCGCCTGCTTGTATTGAACGACTCCACACATGCGAGAGACATATCCCCCCAGCTACCGACCACAAGCTCCACCACGGCATGAAACTGAAGGAGTAAACTGATGGTGAAACATCCATTGTGTGGGATGAATACAACAACAACAACAACAACAACAACAATAATAATAATAACAATAATAGCAATAATAATAAATAATAAAATAATAATAAAAAACTAAACTAAACTTCATCTTACAAGGACAAATTTCTTCCTACCTAAAAAAAATATCAATTAACAAGGACATAAAACCCTATTAAATATATTTATTGATACAATTAAACTCTTGTACCTACTGTGGCTCTGTGTACACTATGGCTCTGTGTACATTATGGTTCTGTGTACACTATGGCTCTATGCCCAATATGGCTCTGTGTCCGGTGTAGATAGAGACTGGTGGGGTCGTAAAGTGTGGGTTAAAAAAATCTCTCTAAGAAACTAGCATTATCGTGGTACCCAGTAGGTTGGGATGACTCGAGACAACAAAGTGCTATACACGCTCGATGAACTGTCTCGATAGTTGGGTCTTTCTGTACGAGATTATCAACCATATGGAATTTTCCACCATTAGGCTGGTGGGAATGACGTTGTGGTTGCTTATATGACTCCGTTTTCGTGATTGGTTAGTTGGGCGATGTCCAAAGAGGCCTTTCAACCAATTAGAACTCAAAGATGAGTCAGGCAAAGCAAAAACAGTGATTTTGATAAGAGAATGAATGGGTAATGCATTTAATATCTGAACCGTAGAATGTTTGATAGACAGAATCAAAACAGAATATGAAGGGAAGTATTTCTGTCTCATTGACCCAAGAATTTGCATAATTTTGACGTCACGGGGGGGTGCAGGTGGAGGCGTGACGTCAGAGGGGATCTACACGAACAGCATACTGAGCACCACGAGAACGCTCCGGACTCCAGCTACTCCACACAAACAAATACCTGCTTAAGCCTCGCCTGAGAGACGACGAAAAGAAATAAAAGGAAAACACAATTAGTTCTTGGCTTTAAATCATCAAAAAGACAGTGATATGGTTAGCAGAAATGGTCACAGGTTTATGCCAGAGACACACAAAGATTTTTTTGTTTTTAAGTACATGTTGGTGGAAGAGACTAAAGCTGTCGGATATAAATATGTAGATTAAACTATGAAAATTTAAAGACTGTATTTTTTTTTTTGCTCATTCCTAAGAATCAAAGGAAGCAAGAAAAGGAGTTGAGGTATAAGAAGAAGAGCGGAAGTTCAAAAGTATTGGTCTGCAGAGAACTTTCCATTACATATCTTGAAGGTGTCTTGGTGCACTGGCTGTCATGCTTGCCCTCACCGGGGTGGTATAAAAATAAGAGAGGTCCCTTCTAGATGAGCATTCACCAGCAATGTACCATCTATCGCATCTATTCAAAGCCAGAGAGACTTACCATGGTGGTCGTGCTATACAGTTTTGTCTTCACCAGATCTCTATACAAAAGGGGCAGTTTGCCAGCTAGCTAACTATCTCAGACGGGTCAGTATTGGTCAGGGCTATGCTGGGTTTCACAGGCGGTACCGTCATCAGCTAACTACGTCATGCATCAGGTAAAGCTTCCTGAGTGTTACCTGCTGAGGCTGGGCCTTGGGCTGAGCTTTAGCTTGGCCCTGAGACACTTGGGCCTGAGGCTGGCCCTGAGGCTGGCCCTGAGGCTGGCCCTGATCTGGGCCCTGAATCTGGCCCTGAGAATGGTCCAGTGACTGACTCTGAGACGGCCTGCGGGACTGGGGTGCCCCGGGCGACGCTTGCTGTCTCTCAGCCTTACGGTAGGAGGAGGAAAGGCAGAAGAGGAAGAAGAGAAAAGAGCAGGCAATGAAGGAGAGGGAAAACAAAAGAGAGCGATTATAGCAACAGCGTCATGTGAGACAGCTGGAACAAGACTAGCAGGTGAGGCAGGTCTCCCTCCCCCCCATCAAAGATTCACCCGCGGGGGGGAAGTAAAAACTCAACCATTGGCAGTGTCATTCGAGGGCGGAAAAATAGAGTTCAGATGGAAAAAGAAATAGGGCTTGAAAATTATGAACACCCGGAGGACCAGGAACTGTACGCAATGCAGGACTGTATACTGAAGGGAAGAACATTTGAGCATAACTGCACATTCCAAGCTTATACAAGACAGCGAGGGTTCTTGAATACCATCACCTCCGACGCCTCCAAAACCCACAAGAGTACCCCAGCTGCTTGAGAGGTGACTCCTAGCTGAGGTACCCCAGCTGCTTGAGAGGTGACTCCTAGCTGAGGTACCCCAGCTGCTTGAGAGGTGACTCCTAGCTGAGGTACCCCAGCTGCTTGAGAGGTGACTCCTAGCTGAGGTACCCCAGCTGCTTGAGGGGTGACTCCTAGCTGAGGTACTCATAGCTTAAGGTTCTTCTTGTAGCTGTTGGCGGGGATAGGATGGATGGGACGGTCAAGGGTTAAGGTTCTTCTTGTATAGCTGCTGGCGGGGATGGTATGGGATAGGATGGAATGGGATAGGATGGGATGGGATAGGATGGGATGAGGCTGATGGTACTCAAGAGCCTCTCGCGGGAAAACACTAGAGGGAAGAGAGAACTGCCAAACGGAGGCTCTGAGGCCGTGATTGTGATTTACCTCGTCTCTGGTATCGTCCGGCTTTAGGGGTAATAACTGGGTTTAGTGACCACCACCACCACCACAACACGTACATTAGATTTTTCACTAGATTTAGATTTTAATGTTAGTTTTTTTTTCACTGAAGTTAGATTGTCAAGTTAATTTTTCACTGAAGTTTAGATTGTCAAGTTAATTTTTCACTGAAGTTTAGATTGTCAAGTTAATTTTTCACTGTAGTTAGTTTATAAAGTTAATTTTTCACTGTAGTAAGTTTATAAAGTTAATTTCTCACTAATTGAATTTTTTTACTGAAGTTTAGATTTTTAAAGTTAGTTTATTTACTATTCTTATATTATATAATTAATTTACATTATATTAAATCTAGCTTTCCTTTCCTGTATTTTCACTTTATAGTTAGCTGGACACTGTACTTAGATTTTAAAGCTAATTTTCTCACTGTAATTTAAATCTATTTTTTATTGCACATAAGACTTTCAAATTTAGCTTCTTTAATATCATTAGACTGAAAAATTAGCTTTCATTATACCTAAAATAAGCTCCTCGTGATATCCAGACTGTAGAGTTAGCTTTTTCACAAGTAATCTTAAACTTAGCTTTTATCCACCATACTTTAGACTACACAGCTAAACTTTTGTTGTAATAATACTGTAAAATTATCCTATTTATCATACTGAAGTGTAGCTTTTTCAGCATACTTAAATATAGCTTTTATAACCATAATTAAATATAACGTTTTCACTATGACTAGACTTTTAAGTTAGCTTTTACCATTACACTTAAGGTAGTAGTCATAGTTTCTTATATTATAGCTTTAGGATCTTAGAGTTACCATCCAGCTATGAGTCAAAGATATTTTCACTATGATTAAGTCTAGAGAATTTAGCTTTCTCGCTGTACATAAAATAACACAATATATTAAGGGATTTCTATAAGGTAAAGAAATATCCAGCCTTAGAGAATCCAACCCCACTGTAACGTATGATAAGATCTGGTAGAGTAACTGACAATAAATTACTTGTTTCGTCATTTTTTCATCATTTTTTCGTCCTTCATTGCAATTTCCTTAATGTAATTACTTTAATGAGTGTTGTTACGTTTGTCTGTGGCTTAAAACTATCATATCTCGGTATTAAATAACTTTGTGTGCATTAACATGATATAGTGTTAATTTAAGTATCATATTTTTAACATTAACACAAAATTTCTGGAATTTGATCACGGAAATAAGTTAATATTATTTTCTTTATGCTTTTACGTGGATATTATTATTGTTTTTCATTTTTATCTTACAGACATGATGTTATTTTGTTTCCTATACGCGACAAAATATAGATGACAGTATACGATCAGATCCTATAAACTTTCTAAACCTTTCGCATCCCTTACACTTAGAATCCGATCCTCTTTCTAGTACAGTTCAGCCATCTATAGCTTATTAAACACTCAAAACAATAGACTACGTAAAGTTTATACATTTTATTTGGGATTCAGGTCACTTTATGGAATCGAAACCGACAAGACGATGCTTTTAAGTCCTCTTTCATGGTTGGCACCTTATTACCTACGTTTGTAAATAATGTAAACCTGTAAATTAAGCTATATAACTCACTTAAAACAACAAAGTTAATTTTTCTTCGTTCACTTTTAACTTATACAAGACCCTAATTTTATCCTAATGCTATCTTAAATATTTACAACTAGATATGTAAGATAATTAAAGACTAACTAACTATCCAGTGATCATTCTCCACTAACTAATACTCCAATAACTGCAAATTAACTAACTATCCAATGATGACAAGGTACTAACTAACTACCTAACTACCTAACTAACTAACTGACTATCTTATATTTATACTAGCCAGTCCTTGTAATTATGGCACTTAACTCAGGTACATAAATTACTTTGGCCTTTGTAATCATACCGTCATACTTTTCTTAATTACGACATACACACACACACACACATACACACACACACACATACACACACACACACACATACACATACACACACACACACACACACACACATACACACACACACACACACACATACACACACACACACACATACACACACACACACACATACACACACACACACATACACACACACACACACATACACACACACACACATACACACACACACACACATACACATACACACACACACACACCCCTCCCATCTGAACGTGTCTCACAACTAGTCATCAAGTGAAATTATATAACGTAAGACACTTGTAGTTAACTGAAGACTAAAGACGAATTACGTTACATAGACGATTGTGAATTACAGTACAGTTTTTATCACTGTAGTTGAGGTGAACTATATATCGACCATCTGGCGAGGAGTTTTAAGAGTTATTGTTGAAATTCTGAAACGTATAAGGTCTTGTTGTATAGCGGAATGGAACCCGGATTTAGTACGCGTCGTGTTGGTAGAGATGACGTCATTGTTGGTGTGTGTTTACAAAGTGACGTCATTGTTGGTTTGCTTACAAAATGACGTCATAGTTGGTGTGTTTACAAAATGACGTCATATTGGGTCTGTTTACAAAGTGATGTCATACTTGGTGTGTTTTTACAAAGTGACGTCATTGGTTGGTGTGTTTACAAAGTGACGTCACAGTGTGTCAGGTTGGCAGAACTCACGTTGGATTCAATTGGCAGTTAATATTCTATCTTGTTTCAGTATTTTCTTCTCAATGTTATTATTTTCAATGTCTCTTAAGCGATACCTAATGTAATGTTTTTTTCCTGTTCCATAAAGACGTGACAAAGATTGACTTATTTTTTTTAACATGTGAATAAAAAAATTAGCGATAAATTAGAGTATTTTTTCCTAATGCTGAATCTACTTAATTATTATTTACCAGGTGACTTCTTATAATCTACCAGGTGACTCGACATAATCTACCAGGTGACTCGACATAATCTACCTAATGACTTTATTAATTAACGCTTTGACAGACAGACACTCATACAGCAAGATTATCACTGTAGTCTCGTAGTTAGGTTAGGTAAGGTTAGATTAGGTTTGGTTAGGTTAGGTCAAGAGAGCTCTGACCTTATGGTAATATCTACTACTGTGCTGTGTTGCGCCGTTAAAGAGGATGGTGTCTACCGCTAGAGTCCAACGGCTTCCTGGTATCCACTGACCTATCATGTTAAACTCAGCCCCAGAAAGTGACTGACATGTGATGACGTGATAACTGTTGAGACTTGCTTTAATGTGATGTGGTTTTGTTGGTCTAAAGTGTAGACATTATTTTATCTGAACTTTCATGAACGAGTCTGTGTTTTATATCTTCGTAATATTTTGAACTTTATGAGTTAAAATCATCTATTTTTTTGTAATCTGGAGTGAAAATCCTCTATTTTTTATAATCTGGAGTGAAAATCCTCTATTTTTTATAATCTGGAGTGAAAATCCTCTATTTTTTTTTAATCTGGAGTGAAAATCCTCTATTTTTCATAATCTGGAGTGAAAATCCTCTATTTTTTTGTAATCTGGAGTGAAAATCCCCTATTTTTTTATAATCTGGAGTGAAAATCCTCTATTTTTTTTGTAATCTGGAGTGAAAATCCCCTATTTTTCATAATCTGGAGTGAAAATCCTCCATGTCTTATAAACTGTGTAGAGTAAAATGAAATCTACAAAAGACAACAGACTTATAGAAATAACAATGAACTTACCACTATTAATATTTCTGACTCAATTTGCTAATTTTTACTCAATGTCAAGTTTACTTATCAGCCAATGATATTTAAACAGACTAAAACCAAATTAACATTGTAAAACCTAACCTATCCTTACCAAACCTATTCAACATTGCATAACCTATCCTAACCTAACCTAACCTAACCTAACCTAACCTAACCTAACCTAACATAACCTATCCTAACCTAACCTAACATAATTACCATTGCAAAACCTGATCAATCTCGCCGTATTTCCTCATTCCAACCTAACAAAAATATCCTCATTAAGTGGACACCATTTATAATTACACTAATTAATATTTAAAGGTGAATATGACACCACAAACACCTTCACAAGTTGACTATAAAAAATTCTCCCGACTAATCATTCTATCATTATAAATCTTTACCCGTCATTCTGCTTTAAAATTCCACACCAGAATTTTTTATACCAAGAATCTGACGCTTTTAATCCTCCATAATGAAGCTCTTATATACCAAAGCTTTAATATTCAGTTAGTCCTTAAGCTTCGTGTACTGATGTTATGCCATCACGTAAGCCAGAGTTCTGCCTCCCGGTACACAGTGTATAGACGAATTCATATGTAAACACAAACGTCACATTGAAGTTTCCTTTGTGATGGTAACTTATGATCTGTGAAGGCCTGTGAAGTAATAACTCGACGGTGGAGGAGGAGTGTAAGAGATACTGTTATGGGGATGTATACAGCCATAGAGGTTTGTTATTGAAGAACATTATTCATTTAATTACATCCTGTATGCCTAAGTGAATCTTCTATTGATTTATTTTATCGTTGTCAAATGAGTATCAATCATCTGTCACACTACGGGATAACTTTGTTGATATATGATAGTAAATTTATCAGCGTTGGAGAATAGCTGACGAAACCAACGTGTCTTTATGGAGTCTTCAGTGGTAATGTATAGTAAGGAGGAATTCAAGCCTGTTCTACTGTAGATACTTTCGGAAATTTTACTCTAAAGAAATCGAACATTTTCATCATAGTCAACATTTTTAAAAGTATTTGATGTTGATCTGTTCATTAATTCAAGACTTGTGATAAAATGAGACTCGATTACTTGGAAATTTCAAGAAAGTCCTGAATTGATGGATATTGTTGCCACAGTCGTTGGTGTCGTCAAGAGGTATGTGTGGACGTGGAGGAGGGTAATGACGGGCCTAGGTGACATCCATCATGTTTATGTGTAAAGTTTAGACTTGTGTAAGCACTCGCGGAGCGCTCACAACATCTTAATACACTGAATTACTAAAAAAAACAAAAAAAAAACAATCTCAAATGGCGGGAGGAAAACTAAATTTGTTTACCTTTTACATGTTCCCGCCAAAATGGATCAGATGTGATAATTTTGGCGCGAAGCATCCACATAAATGTGAACAAAGCCGTTTTGACTCGTGTATTTTTATCAAGAGATGTCTGGGGTTGAGAGACTCGCGAGAACTTACTGCTAATGCACTTAACATAATACTCTAAAACCCTGGACTCGAATTCTCAAAGATTTTTACGTAAATTTCCCCCCGTAACTGAGGATTAAAGGGACACATCAAATAACTTTTGTTCAGGAGTTTCAACTTCAATACCATTTAGGCTACCATCGTTTAGTCTCGACCTCAGCAGTTAGATGTGTTTAAGGGCTCAACTTAAGAACTCAGAGGCTCGTTCGTGAAACCATCCTTAGCGAGGGACACGATAACACATCCAAGCATACACCTAAACCCATGACTCACAAACAGTTGCCGAAATAGGATAGAAATACCACTTTAATCCCAACGTAAACACACATGCCCTTCCATTCTCAACCACGACGACAAAGAATCAACCTATATGAATCTCTGAGAATCCGAGACCAGGACGAATCTTTGAGCTAACACCACCTCCCCTCCTACACCCTTCCCCCAATACAAATACCACAGGCCACACCATTAGCCTCAAGCAGGTGGCAGGAGAGACGGAAAAACAACAGGTGTGAAGACTCTTACCTGTTGGGTAATAACTTCTTGTTTACGGAGTCCAATCTCTTCGTCCTCGCACTCAGCAGACAGGTCCCCAGAGGAGAACCTGTATGTGGGAAGGAAGACCATCCCATCAGAAGAAGAACGTGGCTGTGAGACAATTGATGGGAGAGATAGGGAGATAAAAGATGGTGGTGGCATTACGGTGAGAGATACTTAGTGGAGAGGTTGGTGATAGTGGTTGTGGTAGTAGTGGTGGTGGTGGTGAGGGTAGTGATAATTGTGGTTGGCAGTGGTGGTGGTGGTGGTAGTAGTGGTGGTAGAAGCAAATAGTATCAGTCATATTGATAGTAGTGGTGGTGGTAGGTGGGGTATTGGTGATAGTGGTGGTGGTAGGTGGGGTATTGGTGATTGTGGTGGTAATAACAATTGATAGTGGTGGTTAATAGTAGTGGTGGTTGTACACAGTGGCCACACCAACATACATTACACTTATAAAATACAAACTTAAAGTAACCTTAAAAAAATATACTTTAACAATTTTATAAAATATTTTAACACCATTTTGTAATTTTTGGGTTATGGTAAATTATTTTCAGCCAATTTTTTAATTTTTTCTTCTATTTTTGTCCCCAATTCGTGTCTCTTTTAGTGCCAATTTTTGTAGTAATTTTTAATACGAATATTTTATTTTTTGATATTTTTCTGTATTTTATTCATTATTGGTATTATTATTATTATTATTATTATTATTATTATTAGTAGTAGTAGTAGTAGTAGTAGTAGTAGTAGTCGTAGATAGTATCAATAGTAGTAGTATTTATAAGAACACAAAGAACAGCATCATTATTGTTGTCTATATATGCCATTAAGGGTGAAGGAACACACACGTCTACACCCCCTCTAAAAATAATGGACTCGCCTCTACTGCCACGATAACTTACCTCAGGTCAGGTCAGGTCAGGTCGACGCTCACAAACAACGGGGATATACTCAATAGAAAAATAATTTTTTTTTTTTTTAATTTATGGGGAAAAACAGACACAAATCGAATTCGGATTTTAGATTTTTGGAGCCGGATTTTTGGAGAGGTTCGTCAGATACATTTCCATTAATTTGTAAACAATGATGGGGTACCAAAATGGCGTCAAAATAGTACAGAGACTCGAACTCAATGCCTTACGAGAGAGAGAAAACCCGCTATGACATATATTTTCTTTGATCTGATTCCATGATTTTTAAAGATTCTTACGTTTATTTTTTTCTCGTAACTTGGAGATATTAGGTTAGGTTAGGTTAGGTTAGGTTAGAGTCTCAAGGCTAATTTCGTCGCCATTTTATCCGCCATGTTTGTTGTTTGTGTAGTAGTGAGACAGATTAGTTCCTACATAACCTCATTAGCTGGAAGGAAATGTTTACTTAAGAACCATAGAGACTCCACATTATCCTGGTTCTGTGTTTTGAGTTGCGACAGTGACCGACAGTGACCGGCAGTGACCGACAGTGACCGACAGTGACCGACAGTGACCGGCAGTGACCGACAGTGACCGGCAGTGACCGACAGTAACCGACAGTGACCGACAGTGACCGGCAGTGACCGACAGTTTCAAAGATGATATAATACCCTTGATTCAGATCTGGGACAGTGACATGCAATGCTTATGCCAAAGAGGTGTAGTTAGTACCATACAGCGACAGTGACCACAACACAAAGCTGTGACAGTGACATGCAGTAACAGTGACCACAACACAAAGCTGTGACAGTGACATGCAGTGACAGTGACCATGCTAAAGTTACGCTGGTATCCATAACACAAACAGTGCCACAAAGGAGTTAGGACAGTACCCCTTGACATAGACGCCACGACAGTAACTATGGGACAGGAGCTAACGACAGTAGCCGGCAGTGACTGTACCTCCAAAAAACACGATTCGCTCAAGTAATTATATAATATGCAGTGAAAGAAAAATTCCCTCGTAGAAGCAGTTAGCTCTGAGATAGAACCAAGCTATAGAAAGCTAAATATACTTTACAAATGATAGGAAAAGCTAGAACTGAGATAAAAAGAACAAAGAAATGCGTTCTGGTAGACAGAGGAAAAGCTACAGTTGAATCAGAACAAGCTAAGTATGCAGAAAAAGCTAAAAGTGAGGAAAAAAGCTAAATATAGACACTACATATGAAAGCTAGAATTTCCCCTCACTCACGATGGGGACTAAAAGCTAACACTGCATTCTTTTCAGGTTTAAATAATTTCAGCTCAAGAGGGAAGACTATGCTTACTTAGCTGAGTATGATGATCTATAGCTGCAGCATAAACAAGACATTTAACGGTACAGAAAACGTGCAGGTTCTGTCCTCTTGGTGAAGTGTGTGTCATGTAAATCACGAGGTGGTACTTGAACTAGGTGACACTAGAACTAGGTGGTACTTGAACTAGGTGGTACTTGAACTAGGTGACACTAAAACTAGGTGGTAATTGAACTAGATGTTACTAGAATTTTGTTACTAGTACTAGGTGAAACTGGAACTAGGTGACATTGAAACTAGGTGTTACAAGAACTAGGTGGCATTTCTAACTAGGTGGCACTGATACGAGATGGTGCCAGAAAAAGATGATACCAAAACTAGAATAGTTGGTACCAAATAGGTGGCATTAAATAGTACTAGAAATAAATAGCGGCAGAACTAGTTGGCACAAGAAATAAAGCAGGGATAGAGAAACCAGACGTGAATTAAACCCCAAATGGTGCTAGGGGGAGAGAGAGAGAGAGAGAGAGAGACACACACACACACACACACAAAGAGAGAGAGAGAGAGAGAGAGAGAGAGAGAGAGAGTGGATATGTGTGTGTGTGTGTGTGTGTGTGTTCCCCAAAGCTATCATGCAACTCACATACTCACATGACACACACACACACACGCCATACAACTGAAGGAAGCGAGGTACTGTATAGTGAATGAAGTGTGATAGAATGATAGAAGTTTGTGATGTCATTCCACATTGCCAGAAAGGAGATATTTGTGGATATGTGAGTGTGGGTGTGGTGTGGGTGTGGTGTGGGTGTGGTATGGTGTGGTTGTAATATAGGTATGGTGTGTGGTTTTGGTATGGGCATGTACTGGGTATAATCATGGGTGGGAAAAGTAAACTAAAAAAAATACCAATTAATATTTTTTTTTTTAGAGTTTAAATTTCGTAAACAACAACTACATAATTTTTATCAAACTAATAGAGTTTAAGTTCTTTCAATTTCATTCTTCTATCTTCTCGGGTTTTTTCCCTTTCTATACTAAATTTAATCTCCTCGCTTTCTTTTCATTCTTCGTAATTATATTTTTATTATCCCTTTGTTTCACCTGCTCCCCTAATTATCAATCAATGTCTGTCTGTTCAATATTTTCTCTCATAATTCATTTTCTCTCTCTCTGTCTCTCTCTCTCTCTCTCTCTCTCTCTCTCTCTCTCTCTCTCTCTCTCTCTCTCTCTCTCTATTGGACCTTTCTCCTGATTCTTTCTCTCATGCATTCATCTCTTCTTCGACTTTCTCTCTCTCTCTTTGTCCTTTCTCTTGTCTCTTCTCTTATTTACTTCTCTTTATTCCACTTTATTCTTTACGTTTGTTCATCTATCATCTCTTTTTCTCTCTCACCCGTCTATAGTCTTTTTCCAACACTGTTTCTCGTTTCTCTTCCTCTCCTTTGTTTCTCTTTCTGTCTCTCCCTCTTTAATCCTCATTAATTTTTCTCCCTCTCGCCATGGTAGTCTCTCTCTCTCTCTCTCTCTCTCTCTCTCTCTCTCTCTCTCTCTCTCTCTCTCTCTCTCTCTCTCTCTCTCTCTCTGGTACTATCTGCCAGGTAGTCTCTCTCTTTCCTCCTGAAATTTTCCTCTCATTGTGTCCTAATAGTCTCTCTCTCTCTCTCTCTCTCTGGCCCTGGGTGGCGTGGCAGGGCGTGGCAGGGCGGGGCTAGACGGGGCAAGTACCTGTCTCTCCTGAAGCGAGCCTCCGTCAGGGGACTGGCGGCGAACGCCTCCAGCGCTGAGCTAGACGACGATTGCACGCTGCCGGGGGGACACACGCTGGCTTAGTGAGGGACCCACGCCCTCCTACACCTGCACACCTATGCTTACCTGTCCTACACCTGGGTCACACTGTCCTACACCTGTCCCACACCTATGCTTACCTGTCCTACACCTGGGTCACATCTGTCCCACACCTGTACTGCACCTGTGTTTACCTGTCCTACACCTGGGTCACATCTCTGTCCCACACCTGTACTGCACCTGTGTTTACCTGTCCTACACCTGGGTCACATCTCTGTCCCACACCTGTACTGCACCTGTGTTTACCTGTCCTACACTTGGGTCACATCTGTCCCACACCTGTACTTACCTGTCTTATATCTGTGCTATAACTACGGTACATCTGTCTTAGTGAGAGACCTACACTTTCCTCTACAAGTGCCACACCTAAGCTGCACCTTTGTTGCATCTGCTGTTTTACACCTTAAACCTGCAGTACACATGTCATTCACCTCTACACCTGCATCCCTCTTACATCTGTCCTAAATCTGTTTGCACCTCCACACCTGTCGTCCCTTCTACACCTGTCCTACACCTGTCAACACCTGTCATATAAGAGGAAAATACCTTGATTACACCGAACTACACCTGTCGTGATTATATCTGCCTACACCTGCTGGTTCATAATGAGGGACCCACACCATCCTACACCTGCCTACACCTGCTGCCTATATACCCCACGTGTGTACCTGGCCACACCTGCACTTGTAGAGGGCCACATGAACATATGTATACCTGGTATTATGTGTACAATGCAACACTTACACATATTCATCTGGTTACACTTACACATGTGCACCTGGTGACCCTTAAATATGTGTACCTTGCCTCAGTTACATAATGTGGACATGGCCACGCTTACACATGTGTACCTTGCCGAACTTACATATGTACACCTGACCAAACCTACACATGTGTACCTGGCAATACTCACACATGTGTACTTTGCCGAACTTACATATGTGCACCTTACCAAACCTACACATGTGTACCTGGCCACACTTACACACGTTATCGAAAAAAATGCAATAGCAGGCTAAATCTAATAAATTTTATGTTGTGTGTGTGTGTGTGTGTGTGTGTGTGTGTGTGTGTGTGTGTGTGTGTGTGTGTGTGTGTGTGTGTGGAGTTAGATAAGCGGATTTAAATATAGATATAGATTGATAGATAAAGTGACTGAACCTAACATTACCAAACCTACTTCAGGTAAAACTTATTATCTTGATAAAACGCAACAAAACTTCTCATATACAAATTAATCTCCATTAAATTACAATAACAAAAACAGTTAACCCAATTTGACTAAAATATCAATTAATTTTCAAGGCATAATCGACGATGATCTCTTTAGTGTGAATGACAACTATGGTAACAAAGACACCGTCACTTAACTTCTATTTAAGGTAATTCACTACTCATTCACTGTAGCTCCCTCCTCACTCTCTCTTATACACAGAACACGGTCTTTGATCTAGCAGTCCAGTGTTTGTGTATGTGAGGCTGTCAACACTCTCTCCCACAGGTTAAATATTTGTTATTACTTATATTATGTGTGTTGACAGTGAGTGACGCAGGTCGCTTATGGTACAAAATCCATCCGGGCTTCACGTGAGCAAACTTAATCTAATCTAATGTAAGCTGAATTAGACTAACCTAACCTAACCTAACCTAACCTAACGTAATCCAACCTAACCTAACCTAACCTAACCTAACCTACGATAACATACGACCAAACAAAACAGTTAAACGTAAGCTAAACTAACTTAACCTAACAAACAGTCCTTAACCTAGAATAACCCAACACACACACACACACACACACACACACACACATGGTAACTATTTCGACCCCTTTAACCAAATTCCCAGGACTAATCGTGTATAAAATAGAATTATCTTTTCTCTAATTAAATCTATCGCTGCTATTTATCCGGGAAATGTAATTCAGTATTCATTATGACCAATTGTCGGGTGAGGCGGAGTAACGGCTGTCGTGTAAGAGAGAGAGAGAGAGAGAGAGAGAGAGAGAGAGAGACAGACAGACAGACAGACAGACAGAAAGACAGACAGATAGTGAGATAAAGAGAGAGAGAGAGAGAGAGAGAGAGAGAGAATTAAATACATTCTCTTTACGACAAGTTTTACTGGAGGGGTTGACAAGATAAACTAATCAAGGTCCAGTCCCAATAGGTTCCATGTTCTACTATGTCCCAGTTCTATTAGGTCCTAGTGCAGTATGTCCCAGTTCTATTAGGTCCTAGTGCAATATGTCCCAGTTCTATTAGGTCCTAGTGCAATATGTCCCAGTTCTATTAGGTCCTAGTGCAATATGTCCCAGTTCTATTAGGTCCTAGTGCAATATGTCCCAGTTCTATTAGGTCCTAGTGCAATATGTCCCAGTTCTATTAGGTCCTAGTGCAATATGTCCCGGTTCTATTAGGTCCTAGTGCAATATGTCCCAGTTCTATTAGGTCCTAGTGCAATATGTCCCAGTTCTATTAGGTCCTAGTGCAATATGTCCCAGTTCTATTAGGTCCTAGTGCAATATGTCCCAGTTCTATTAGGTCCTAGTGCAATATGTCCCAGTTCTATTAGGTCCTAGTGCAATATGTCCCAGTTCTATTAGGTCCTCCCAGTTCAGGTCTAGTGCAATATGTCCCCAGTTCTATTGGTCCTAGTGCAATATGTCCAGTCCTATTAGGTCCTAGTGCAATATGTCCCAGTTCTATTAGGTCCTAGTGCAATATGTCCCAGTTCTATTAGGTCCTAGTGCATATGTCCAGTTCTATTAGGTCCTAGTGCAATATATCCCAGTTCTATTAGGGTAGTAGTCCAATATGTCCCAGTTCTGTTGCAATATGTCCCAGTTCTATTAGGTCCTAGTGCAATATGTCCCAGTTCTATTAGGTCCTAGTGCAATATGTCCCAGTTCTATTAGGTCCTAGTGCAATATGTCCCAGTTCTATTAGGTCCAAGTGCAATATGTCCAATTCTTAGGAGGCCTCAGTTCTAATAGGGCCCCAAATTGACTTAAACTAACCATTTAGATAGGGGCCTATTGGTACTGGGGCCCATTAGAACTAGGGCCTATTAGAACTGATGCCCATTCTTATTAAGGCCCATTAGCACTGACTGTAGAGAGACTGTCTAGTAACTGGATTAGAACCAATCTTCACACAGACTGTAAAATGTCTGTCTATGCATTGGTGTGTTTTTTGTTTTTGCTTTAATAACATTTAAAATTTAATAAAAAATAAAGGCAATGATTTTTTTTTTTTGTATTTTGTGGTAGCTAAAAATGTACTGAATCAGATAACTAGAATCACTCTCTCTCTCTCTCTCTCTCTCTCTCTCTCTCTCTCTCTCTCTCTCTCTCTCTCTCTCTCTCTCTGTCTCTGTCTCTCTCTCTCTCTCTCTCTATCTCTCTCTCTGTCTCTGTCTCTCTTTCTCTGTCTCATGTCTCCAGCTATCATCACTCGTCTCCAGATGGCTGTCACGAAGGTTAATCTGTTCTCAACGATCCACTAAGGTTCGTATCACAATTGGTGTGTGGGGGTGTGTGTGTGTGTGTGTGTGTGTGTGTGTATGTGTGTGTGTGGATAATTTTAACAGGTATGGAGAGAATTATGCTAGAATAGGCTACATATGACAGAGTAGAAACCACATATATGACACAGACCAGCTCACATATATAACCAAAAAAAAAACCATGACACATATAAAAAAGACCAGGCCACATATATAAGATAAACCAGATGACACATATAAGAGAGACCAAGTGACACATATGATAGAGACCAAGTGACACATATGAGAGACCAAATGACACATATATGACATAAACCGAGTGACACACATGAGAGAGACCAGGCCACATATATGAAATAAACCAGGTGACACATATGAAAGAAACCAACTGACACATATGACACGTGACACATGACAGGGGGCCATAGCACACACAGTAGGCATATAAAGTGGATATTAAATACACATAAACTATATAAATGATATACAAAGTGTCAAGTATATAATATAAATCCTAGTATACATAAGAAAAAAAAATTCAACCTCATCTTGTAAATATAAACATTGGAAATCTAAATCATTTATAATATATATATAGAAATAAATTGCGATTAGTCAAAGCGTATGCAAAAGCTTATGCAGACTATATAGGCAGATGGTGAGAGGTGAGGAGTGAGTGTGAGGTGAGGAGTGAGTAAGAGGTGAGGAGTGAGTAAGAGGTGAGGGAGTAATGGTGTGTTTGTGGTGCTTCTAATGGTGCTGGTGAGGTTAATGGCACTCTAACTAAAAACAATATTGAAGGTATCAGCATAAAATCCCAAGTGTAGCCATCTGTTGCCTTTATAACTACTAAGCTGTTGGGTTAGCGGTGCTGTTACGAGACCATCAAGACCACACAGCATGAACAGCGTGAGAACAGCCATATGACAGACTGGTGGTGAGGGAACGGTAGAGTATATTTATGAATACCAGGATAACTAACAACAAACCGAATATATTTCTTCCCTAGAACGTTCAGCTAAGGTAAAACAAGAGGCCACTTCTGGTTGGTTTATCTGGCCAGAGACAAGCAGTTTATAGCATCTAACTGCGTATCCACTATATAGCCTTATGTAGAATGGTAATCTACATAAGTTAAAGAATTTATTGTAACTCTAGTATGGCACTCTACAATAGTTTAGGATGGCACTATCTGCATAAGGTAAGCATAGAGCACAAGGATGGCGCTCATGGCACACCTACGATAGCTTAGGATGGCACTATCTACATAAAAGCATAGAGCACAAGGATGGCACTAATGGCACTCTACGATAGCTTAGGATGGCACTATCTACAGAAGCATAGAGCACAAGGATGGCACTAATGGCACTCTACGATAGCTTAGGATGGCACTATCTACAGAAGTCAAACAGGATAAACGTATATACAGGTAATAAAAAAATGGCACCCTACGATACACTAATAACATTATATTTATGAAGACAAGCATATAGCCAATGGCACTTCTTTGATTCTCCAGGATGGCACTGTCTAAATTAAGTCATACATGTGACCTAGGATGGCAGTTTAGGAGGAAGGTAAGCAACACCCTGTAAGCAAAGGATGGTGGTGGTGGTGGTGGTAGAGGTGGTAGTGATGGTGGTGGTGCTGGTGGTGGTGGTAGAGGTGGTAGTGGTGGTGCTGGTGGTGATGCTGGTGGTGGTGGTGCTGGTGGTGGTGGAAGAAAATACAGAAGGAGGAGGAGAAGGAGGAAGGAGGAGGAGGGAAGGAGGAGGAGGAGGAGCATCACAGCTTTGGCAGTTGGAGCCAACAACGAGTAAGCAGGTATGTTATGACAGCAACCGTGGTGTGAAAAACCTTCCAGGGTACACTGTTATACGCTGAAGCTGCACCATGTAGGTACTGCCTTACGTCCTTCACACACACACACACACACACACACACACACACACACACACACACACACACACACACACACACATACACACACACCTCTTAAGCAGCTCTCACACTTTCACCTCCCACCACCCCTTCCTTCCTCTTTCCCTTCCCTTCCTCACCTCCTCTTCCTCCTCCACCTCCTCTTTCTCCTCCATCTACTCTTCCTTCATCCCTCCTTCTTCTCCACCTCCTCTTCCCTCCTTCCTCTTCCATCTCCTCTTCCTCCTCCCCAACACACTCTTCACCCCGTACCCTAAGGCCTTGTCGCGTCCATAATCGTATATAAGTCATCTGTGTTATGTGTCCTGGCCTGTGTTATGTGTCCTGGTTTATGTGTTATGTGTCCTGGCCTTATGTGCTATGTATTCTAGGAACAAAGAGAGAGAGAGAGAGAGAGAGAGAGAGAGAGAGAGAGCTATCGTGTAAGTCTACTCTCCCGGCTACCTGACTCGCTCCCCCCCCCTCCTCCTCACCTGGCTGACTCATAAGACTTTATCATGATTCACCAGGTGCGATAAGGGCCATAAAAGGTGTAGCCAGAAGCCTTACTAGTGAGAATAAACCAATATAAGCTTTAGCTGAGTCAGACAGCTTCATGAATGCCATTTCTGATTTTTTTTGGGTCAGTAATCCTCGTTAACACCGTAAAAGTGTTGTAAGTTCATCCAATCAACGTAAAGGTGTTGTCAGTTCATCCAATCAATGTAAAGGTGTTGTCAGTTCATCCAATCAATGTAAAGGTGTTGTCAGTTCATCCAATCAATGTAAAGATGTTGTCAGTTCATCCAATCAACGTAAAGGTGTTGTCAGGTCATCCAATCAATGTAAAGGTGTTGTCTGTTCATCCAATCAACGTAAAGGTGTTGTCAGTTCATCCAATCAATGTTAAGATGCTGTCAGTTTCAACCAATCAGAGTAGAGAGATAGCTATAATACACCCAATCAGCGTTAAGAAGATGTCAGGGAACCAAATTACCACATAAAATAACCTGAATGAGTAGTACAGTATTGCCATGTCCTTTCCTTAATCTCTAAACACTGTTACCACCTCGAGAACCAACCCTACCCCTCCCCCCCTCCCTCCCTCGCCCTTCAGTGCAGCGGTAACTAGGGCGAAAATTGTCCTATTGGTTAAGGTCTGTCCACTTTTTTTGGCCATTCTCTAGTTCGGACAAGCTGATTGGTTGCTAGGTGCATCGCGGACAAGGTGATTGGTTTCTAGGTGTGTCGCGGATAAGGTGATTGGTTGCTAGGTGCATCGCGGACAAGGTGATTGGTTGCTAGTGTGTCGCGGGGAAGCTGATTGGTTGCTAGGTGGATCGTGTCGCCACAGTGGTAATTTTACTGCCATATTTTACTTCTTTTTTTCTAGTGATGTTAAAATCTAATTGTAGTAACTGAGGCCTTAGTTTTATGGAATCTACACTACTGATTATTATTACTACTATTACTATTATTACTATTATTACTACTATTACTATGGTGATCTAAGAGCTATTGTTAGGCGGTGATTTGTGCTCGTCAGGGTTAAACAGAGTCCACGCGCTTGATTGGTCCATTAGTGGGTGGGCCTTCCATAGGTCATTGTTCTCTATTGAAACCTAAGTTTGGTCAAGGGCTCCACATCAGGGGTTTCATTTGTAAAAAGGCCTGTGTGATTTGATGTGAAATATACACACTATCAACGCTCCACACACACACACACACACACACACACACACACACACACAGAGGGGGGGTAGACCCATGATCTGTCTGTTGAGATCCCTTAAGGATGTCTGGGTAAAGGGGAACAACCTTTTCTGTAAAGGGAAATGGAAGGTGCTGTGGAGAGAGAGAGAGAGAGAGAGAGAGAGAGGTAGGGGGGGTGGATAAGCACGTACTTGTACTCTGGGGGTTAGAGGTTGTGGATATTATTATTATTATTATTATTATTATTATTATTATTATTATTATTATTATTATTATTATTATTATTACTTCCTTGCAGTCTTTGTTATTGTAACTAAGGACAAATATATCTTTATCTATATTATTTTGAAGTCATTTCCTTCTTTCCTTATATACCTTTAGGTGAAGAATACAGTCATTTCCTTCTTACTGTACAATACGATGATTTTAATTTCCTCTCCTTACAATGTGAACGGAACGGATAAACCAGACTCCCATCTCCCCTTTGTTAACACGCTGGAGCTGACCTCACGACAGAGCCACGGTCGACCTGCCACACCCGGACACTCCCAGCAGCCACACACCCACACCCACACCCACACCCACCCCTCCCCACACCCACACCCACCCCTCCCCACACCCACACTTTAATAGCATCCTGCAGGTTAACTCCATTTACGAAGGGTTAACTACATTCCCTGTTTCATTATCCCTGTCAGAGATTGTGTCGGCGATGCTGAGTGACGGTAGAGCAAGGTATAGCACGTAAAGATGTGATGCTATACCTGTCTTAGTTTATCCAGAGAATCTTGTGTACTTAAGTTAGGTTTCTTGAGGCCTTGCAGGTTAATTTTTACGGTTTTTTTTTAATTTCATCGTTACTTATGGTGGGAAAACTCACCATTTAGGGTCATAAAAGGTGCTCCATTGTTTCCCTTTTCCTGTTTGATTTTATCGAGATCTATCCTGTTTCCATTGTGGATCTACGTGAAATAAGTTGTTAAATATGAATAAATTAGTAAAGATTCGTGAGGTAATTTCTCTTTGCCTTAGGGAGCGTAAAAGCTTCTATAAAAGGTTCACTTAATATAATCGACAAATTGATTGACTTTTCATGAGTTTTTGGCTAATTTTCCCCATAAATGGAAATGTTTAAGTTAGATTAAACCTCATTATTGACATGGTTAGGGTAGGGTAGGCAGGTAAAAGGTGGTAGGAGGAGGGTAGGCAGGGCAGGGTAGGCAGGGGTAGGGAGGGGGTAGGTAGGGTAGGGTAGGGGCAGGGGTAGGGGGAGGGTAGGTGGGGGCAGGTGTGGGTAGGGTAGGGTAGGGTGGGTGGGTAGGGTAGGGTAGGGTAGGCAGGCTAGGTTAGTAGGTAGTAGGCAGGGTAGGGGAGGTAGGTAGGGTGAAAAGGTGTTAGGTAGGTAGGGTAGGGCAGGAATAGTTAGTAGGGCAGGGCAGTTAGGGTAGGGTAGGGCAGGGTAGGGTAGGGTAGGGCAGGTTAGGGTAGGGTAGGGTAGGGTAGGGCAGGGTAGGGGAGGTTAGGTTAAGTTAGGTTAGGAAAAAATGAATTCTTAAAATTCGTGTATAAAAACATTTCCCCATAGCTGAAGGCATGACAAAGGACCTGACCACCTTACCTAATCCACGACACAAAGTTTGATCCTAAAAGACTCGTTAATTCTATTTAAGTTATGGTAACGTATCAAACTACAACATTTCATCTGTAATTCAAAACTGGCAACGAA
Source organism: Homarus americanus (assembly GCF_018991925.1). Classification (NCBI taxonomy): domain Eukaryota; kingdom Metazoa; phylum Arthropoda; class Malacostraca; order Decapoda; family Nephropidae; genus Homarus; species Homarus americanus. The sequence goes on from NW_024749657.1 coordinate 6,988,906, forward strand.
AATATCCACAAAATGACAGCAAGATCACGTCTTAATCTAAAGAAATATCCCACAACCAGAAAAAAAGAAAGAAAATAAACTTAAGAACTTCTGAGAAAACGTAAAACTGACGCCACTCACAATATAATGTTTTAAGATAGTTCCGAGGAATGCATTATGTTCTTAGTGAGATTTAATTCCATCATTTAAACAAGAAAATACTGTAGCTCAAAGGTTCTGGCCGAGTCCATTAAGGCTCTTCGCTGTGGACGATTTTATTCAAAGGAAAACACTGATTTATGTCTCTGAGTGAAAGACCAATAGTGTTTTGACGTCTGGTATTACACGTCTTAACATGTTCAAGAATACTCCACTAACCTAACCTAACCTATACCTAACTTAACCTATGCCTAACCTAACTTAACATGACCCAGCTTAGTCTAACTTAACCTAACCTAACCTAACCTAATCTAACCTAACCTGATCTATCTTAAAGTACCTTACATCAACCTACCTTAACCTACCTCTTCCCAAACCTAACTTAACCTAACCTAACCTAATCTAACCTGCTTTTAGTTAAGAGGTAAACACAATTTTCTGACTATGTTTATGACAATAAACTTAGACTAAGCTGTAAAAAAGCGGAGTGTGTTTTTACTTTTCCTTTATAACGCTGTAAAAGCTAAATAAGCTCCGGTGTGCCTTAATAGCCTTGTATCTCGTCTTACCTGTAAAAGCTAATGACTGTAACCTGTTAAAGGTACTGCATTTTACACCTGTAATATTTACTCACCTGTAACAAAAACTAGAATCTTTGTTGGACTTTTTTCTGTAACTATTTATATTAATACTAACTTTATCTAAATTCATCTACTGCATCTATAACTTAACTCAACGTAACTTAACCTAACCCAGCATCACCTAACCAAACCTAACCCAACACAACGTTACCTAACCTAACCTAACCTAACCTAATCTAACCTAACCTAACCAAACCTAACCCAACACAACGTTACCTAACCTAACCTATTCCTAACTTAACCCAACCTACCTCTAGTCTAACCTAACCAAACCTAACCTAACCCAACATAACGTAACCTAACCTAACCAAACCATTGACCTTAAAGCGAAAATTCCGACCTGGATTCGAATACGGCTTCGGGTTCGTATCGTCTTCACACCCCGAATCTCTCTCCATCACACAGAAAACAATACCTGCCGCTCTCCTCTGAACGTTATCATCTGAATTTGAGCGAAATATTTAGGGTTTCCCAATAGATAAGACGCTTCTGAGTTAATCTGCCCCCGGGAGATACGAATTTTCATTGTATAATTTTTATTTATTTATTTTTCTTATCTCAGGGGGAGAGTTTTGGTGGAGGGGTGAGGAGTGGAAAGACTGTGGTAAGGGAGTGAGAGTAAGAGAGAGAGAGAGAGAGAGAGAGAGAGAGAGAGAGAGAGAGAGAGAGAGAGAGGGAGAGAGAGAGAGAGAGAGAGAGAGAGAGAGAGAGAGAGAGAGAACAAATCTGGATATAGAACTCGAAGAACCGACAAGAACAGAACATGGTGAACGAATATCAGAGTTTTTATTTACAGAACTTGTAAAAAAAAAACCCACTCAGAATTTGTAAAAAAAAAAACACAGAAGTTGTAAAATAACTTGTAAAATAACTTGTAAAATAACTTGTAAAATACTCTTAGAGATTGTAAAATAAATTGTACAATACCGTAGGAACTTGTAAACATTAAAAAGAGGTTCTAGAACTTGTAAAACAGATGGAACAAACTTACAAGCCAGAGTTAAGGGCGAGTTGAACAGTACAAGCAATAAATCTGACTAGCTGGGTGCTTGTGTGGTGTGGGTCAAGCAGAGGGGTGGTGTGGGTGAGGCAGGGGTGGTGTGGGTCAGGGGGGTGGTATGGGCGGACAGGTACACAGGTGAAGCCCTACAGCCAGGTGAGGATCGTGCTGCTAATATATACACGTGAATATGATAAACAGGTGCTTGCTCAGGTACACACACACACACACACACACACACACACACACACACACACACACACACACACACACACACACACACACACACACACACACACACACACACACACACACACACACACACACACACACACACACACACACACACACACACACACACACACACACACACACACACACACACACACACACACACACACACACACACACACACACACCCCCACACACACCCACACACACACACACACACACACACACACACACACACACACACACACACACACACACACACACACACACACACACACACACACACACACACACACACACACACACTGACTATAACAACATAGTACCTTAATGTCTAATTTTAGTACAGATCAGATAAATTAAATTACACACCTTGAGTAAACACCTCTATTATATTTACTGAGTGGAGTACATGTACACATAGATCATTGCTCCCGTACATGTACACATAGCTCATTACTCCCGTACGTGTACACATGGATCATTACTCCCGTACATGTACACATAGATCATTACTCCCGTACATGTACACATAGATCATTACTCCCGTACATGTACACATAGATCATTACTCCCGTACATGTACACATAGATCATTACTCCCGTACATGTACACGTAGATCACAATATGTGTCATTGCTTACACATTAACGCACACGAATGTACATCCGTCATGCAAGAGTCCCTCAAGGACACGCACATGCACACAGACAAACATGCACCCATGTCAACATACACCATCACTCATAGACTCATGTACACATGAGGCAGCACCAGTGCACGTACATAATCTTATACATTCACATATTTTATGCAAGAGCCTCCAGGCGCACATACGCACACACAAAATACGGACACGCTCACAGACAGTCACTACGTGGTGTGCGAATACACGGATATAAGCGTACATACCTTCCATCGTCATCGTCATGCAAAGGTTTATTGACGTTCTAATACGCACATGCATACTCTCACATCCACATACACACATACACACACACACACACACACACAGCCAAAGACACTACATGATGTACTTAAAACGTACATAAACACACATCCTTCCCTGTCATGTATGGGACATAAGGTTTACTCACACACATACACATACATACATAGAGCCAGCAGACTCACCTTCTCTTGAGGTAGTTGACATTACTTGAGAACGACGCTTTAAAGCTTGAGAAGGAAATTTTGCCGGTTTCAGGAGGACTGCACTCACAGATAGAACCGAGTATGGTGGCGGTGGAGGGGATGTTGCTCCTTCCTTCAGCGGGCCAGGGGGCGGCACAGGGCGGACCCTAAGGGGGGGCACACGGCCAGCACAGGGAGGCGCCTTTCGACCCTGTTTCTTAGGTAACAGAGGAGGAGCTGTTCAGCGGTCAACAGCAGCGGGAGCAGCAGCAGCAGCAGCAAGCGAGTGGCAAAGCGATACAAGAGGGTAGGAGCGGCAGGGTGGTGGTGGTGATGGTGGTGGTGATGATGATGATGATGACAGTGTTGGTGTGATGATGGTGGTGGTGGTGGAGGGTGGTGGTGGTGTTGGTGGTGGTAGAGACGGGTGGTTGTCGCGATGCCTCGGCTGCTACACTAGGCTACACCGCCACCCTGCAAGGAACAACAACACCAGGTTATACTTGGTTACACACACACACACACACAGCTACGCTCTCACTACATTACGCATTGGAAGATATTGTCATTACGAGTTTATAGTTTTACTACTCTGCAGTGTTTATATATATATATATATATATATATATATATATATATATATATATATATATATATATATATATATATATATATATATATATATATATATATATATAAGCACGTGCGCGCTCACACAAGCACACATGTGCAGAATCACAGATTTAAAGCGTGTGGACGTGTGTAAGGCCCGGCAGTAATTACTGCACTGAGGGAGCAACACGACACAGGAGGTGGGCGGGGTCAGCACTCAGGAAGGTGATCAACGACCAGTCCTCGGTGATGTGTGAGGCGGCCAGTGACGGGGAGGTGGCGGCGTCTATTTATTTTGTATTAGTTTACGACTACTGTATGTTGATACAACACGCACTTAAAGACTTAAAATGTTAGAGCTCAGCAATACACTATAACCTCACCATAGCTCAGTAATACACTATAACCTCACCATAGTTTAGTAATACACTATAACCTCACCATAGCTCAGTAACACACTATAACCTCAACATAGCTCAGTAATACACTATAACCTCACCATAGCTCAGTAATACACTATAACCTCACCATAGCTCAGTAATACACTATAACCTCACCATAGCTCAGTAATACACTATAACCTCACCATAGTTCAGTAACACACTATAACCTCACCATAGCTCAGTAATACACTATAACCTCAACATAGCTCAGTAACACACTATAACCTCAACATAGCTCAGTAACACACTATAACCTCACCATAGCTCAGTAATACACTATAACCTCACCATAGCTCAGTAATACACTATAACCTCACCATAGCTCAGTAATACACTATAACCTCAACATAGCTCAGTAACACACTATAACCTCAACATAGCTCAGTAACACACTATAACCTCACCATAGCTCAGTAATACACTATAACCTCACCATAGCTCAGTAATACACTATAACCTCAACATAGCTCAGTAATACACTATAACCTCAACAATAAAACATAAATGCAGCAAAAACTCACCATCAAATATTGTTTTATAAGAAATATCAATGATGTGCCATAGTGTTGGCGTAGTATAGTGACTGGACCAGACCACTCGGGAAATATATATCCTGTACCCACCTGAAGGTTAACTCTTGTCTTCAGGTGTTCGTATGTCAACAACAGCTTAATTAAAGCCCATTATTGCCTCCTACTTCACTCCTATATGATGCTACAGTTGATTTAAGCAAGATAAACACGTCTAGTTATTATTACATTATATATAATCCTTTGAGGACGATGGTTTAAGGTCGTAACTCTCTCTCTCTCTCTCTCTCTCTCTCTCTCTCTCTCTCTCTCTCGTAACACCATAGCTCAGTTTAAGGATGAGAACCTTGGTCGTATTGAACCCCAATGATGGTATCCAGTCCCTAGTGTGTACTCCCAAGCCCAAAACACATCACCGCTATTACGGACTTCGGAGTCGCTTGCTGGAACTATCCCCTGAAGTCTACTGGAACAACTTTAAAGGAAGAAATTGAATATTTTTTTTTTGTCTTTTGGGATATAAGGAACATTTCTGGACCTTATAGAAAGACTGGGTTAAAATATTATGGATTTTGTGAAATATACCGAGATATTTTGAAATCTATTTAATATTGTTGCCTTTTTGGGATCATTTTGTTAAATCTTTTGAAATATATTGAATATTTTGAACGTATTAGAATAACTGTTTATTCTTTTGAGATTATTGAATATGCAAAAGTTATTGGAACAGCAGTGGTATTTCTTTTGGATTCTTGGATATAGTAAACCGCTTGGAAAAAAATATTGTTTATTCTTTCCGAGTTTATTGAGTATGCTGGAGCGCTTTTAACTTCACGTACTTGGCTGGAACGACTCCGCACAGCCCTGGAGCAATTTTATGGCACCAGCGGGAACAACTACACGCAATATACTGGAGCAACTTTGTGTTTCTACAACGAGTTCGTGGCATCTTTTGGGAAGAGTTTTATGTTATTTACTGGAATAAAACACCAGGGGTCTCTGAACGACTCTACTTGTTGCTGGAACATGTCCACGGAACTTTGGGGATGAAAACATAAGGGTCTTTAAATCAACCTCAGACCATCTGCTGATATATCTTCATGGACTCTGCTGGAATATCCCATTAGACTCTGTTGGAATATCCTATTGGACTCTGCTGGTATATCCACGTAGACTGCTGGAACGCCTTAATGAATTCTGCTGGAATACCTTAATAGACTCCGTAGGAATGCCTTCATGGACTCTGCTGGAATATCCTCATAGACTTTGCTGGAAAATCCTATTGGACTCTGCTGGAATATCCTATTGGATTCTACTGGTATATCCTCATGGACTCTGCTGGAACGCTTTATTGGACTCAAATTCAATATCTTTATGGAATTTGCTAGCACGTGTTAATGGACTCTGCTGGAAAATCCTCATGAACTCTGCTGGAAAATCCTCATGGAGCCTGCTGGAAAATCCCCGAGGAATAAAGTAATACAAGAACCATTAACCAAGACCTTCAAAGTCAATACACTGGACACAAACTTCAATTAACTTTTCACTACAAGTCCAAAATACTTTTACGAGACAGTTTGGAACGTGAGCTAGAGCAACAGCATGGAACAATCTGTACAATACTCATGGCAAAACCTCTTGGTACACTAAGAACCTTAATGTTCATGTACACATTTAAGGCCATATTTATCTCAGGTTCATGTACACATTTTTATCATTGTGTGCACATTTTAATCACCATGTACACATTTTAACCCTCACGTACACGTTTTTAATTTTCCTTATGTAAACATCTATTTAGAAAGGTGTACATAGCTTAAGTGGTGTGAGTAATGATATCAATGTTTGTGTACATATCTCACAGGGTATGTACACACCACACTATGTACACATCACAGGCAGTATCTGCACATCTCGGGAAAGTTAGCAAATACGGTACATTAATATAGTAAGCATCCCAGAGTGTGTAGAGCAATATCATTTTTAATCATTATGACACACTTTAAAAAATATCTTTACGGAATTGATCGATAAATTTCAGAATGAACGCTGCGACTCCTGTTATCTCGGTGTCGTTGTCAAAATACTTCATCGTTGTATCATATTGTTTAACACGAAATCGTTAAGATATTTTCTGGAGTGAATAGTTTGTTTATGATTTATTCTGAACTTGTTTCCTAGAATATTGGATCACTGTGGCCTGGAAAACTTGGTGAAAAAAGTTTGTGTAATATCAATTTATTCAAGTAACGAAAGTATTAATTTGGTGTTGGAGAGAGAGAGAGAGAGAGAGAGAGAGAGAGAGAGAGAGAGACTTGTCGGCTAGCGGGTTTCATGTCAATGTTACCAACTAGTGGGTTTTTATATCAGTGTTGCCAACTAGTGGGTTTTATATCAGTGTTGCCAACTAGTGGGTTTTATATCAGTGTTGCCAACTAGTGGGCCTTGAACCAGTGTATTAATTATAAATGCCTATCACAAAGTTGCCAAGTAGTGTTTTTAGTCCCAATATACTCTCCAATAAATGTTCTAAAACTAAAACTAAAACAATAGATAAACTAAACCAACTTACAACAGCTGCCAACTAGTGTTTTTAAACCCACTTGAGTTACCAGTTATTGAATTTAAGTCCAAAATAAACAAAATAATATAATAAACATAAGCTGGTAACTCAGTCCAGCACAGTTGCCAGATACTGTAAGTGTTTTTCAGGTTTAACAGAGTTGCCAATGTACTTATTAAAACAAAAGTATATAAACCTACAGCACAGGATACTTAAAACTGTTGCCAGATGAAGGTTTAAGCTTGATTCTAGTTGCCAGTACATGTTTTAAGGGAAATAATGTGTCAAAGTTACCAATTTGTGTTTTAACGATCAGTTAATGTTTTAAGAACGAATAAAACTACCAGGTGTTGATTTAAGGTTTAAAATGAAACATAAAATCCCAAGATGGGTGTTTTATATACGAGAATAACCCATAAAACTGCACAGATGGTGTTTTATATACTAGAATAAACCATAAAACTGCCATCTAAAGTTTTATCAAACACAGGAAACAAAACACAAACTTGCCAGGTGGTGTTTTACGGACTATAATAAAGCATAAAGATGGGAGCTGGTGTTTTAAGTACCAGAAAAGACCATTAAACCTACAGCTGGTATTTTAAGAACCAAACAAGACAATTAAACCTACAGCTGGTGTTTTAAGAACCAAAAAACACCATTAAACCAACAGCTGGTTTTCTAAGGAGCCGAACTAAGATACAAAGTTACCAGCTGGCGTCTTACGGGTTCAAAAGAAAGTAAAAAAATAAAAACTAAGACCCCAAACAGAGACAGGAGACAGCGATCCACTTACGCCCGCCAGAGGTGTTTGCTTAGGCGTTTACTGGCCATTGTCTGTCCTGGAGTAAAGTTAGAAGGAGTAAATAACATAAAACAAAATAATAAGCTAATATAACTAAAATAACAACAATAACAAAAATATAGCTAAAATAACTCAGAAGAACATAGGTAAAAAAAACTTATAATACTAAAATAACTAAAATATAGCTAAAATAAATTAGTATAATATAGAAAAAATAGCTTAGAATAAAAGCTAATATAACTTAATAATAAAATAAGAAAAAATAGCTTAAAATAACATAGCTAAAATAACTTTGTATAATATAGTGAAGAAGAATTTGATATAGAGTAATGTAATTTAACATAACATAGAGATATATTGAAAGTAATATATTAGTATGAAGTAAAATATCATAGGCAGAATAATTAAGAATAATGAGTCAATATAATGATAATAAAGTAGATTAGTAGTAATCAATAGAGTCAGATATAGTGATATACAGGAATTATATATATCATAGGTATACGATCAGGTGCAGGTGCAATGAGAAGGACAGGTACAGGTTATAAATACAGGTACAGATACAGGTACAGGTGCAGCGAGAAGAACAGGTACAGGTGCAAATACAGGTACAGATACAGGTGCAGCGAGAAGGACAGGTACAAATACAGGTACATCTACAAGTACAGGTACAAATGTAGGTACAGGTACAGGTGCAGCGAGAAGGACAGGTACAGGTACAAATACAGGTACAGATACAAGTACAGGTACAAATGTAGGTACAGGTATAAGTACAGGTACAAGTACAAGTATCGAAGTAAATCCAGGTATATATCTTTTTCATTATGTCCTGAATACAAGTCAACAACAACAAAAACATCATCAACAACAACAACAACAACAAAAACAACAACAAAAACATCATCAACAACAACAACAACAACAACAACAACAACAACAACAACAACAACAACAACAACAACAACAACAACAACAACAACAACAACAACAACAACAAACATAAAACAGCAACAACAACAAAAATAACACAGCAACAACAACAAAAACAGGAATCACCAAGAATGGACCGACAGTTCAGAAGTTCGGTTCGCTTAATAATTCAAGAGGACTCTGTAAGTGTGTGTGTGTGTGTGTGTGTGTGTGTGTGTGGATCGGAAATGTCAGCCCACTATCCACTTCCTGCTATTTGATTGTCTTTGCTTTGTTCAGAAAATTATACCTTTTTTGGGGTTGTTTTTGTTTATTAAGAGTGAACACACACACACACACACACACACACACACACACACACACACACACACACACACACACACACTGGGCCCTATTACCGTCCCCCTTAACCATCCTTAGTGGTGCTTCCCGTTCCAGCGTCTGATTGGATGACCTCCCAGGGCAACTAAAGGGCTGCTTATAGGGTAGTGTAGGGGTGTAGGTTAAGGTCATGGTCAGGGATTGCCAGAGGTCAATGGTGATATCAGAGGTCAATGGTGTAAGGGTGGTGTATTGATGTGGTGGTGTGGTGGTATTATAGTGGTGATGTGGTGGTAGTGGCGGAAATGTGATGGGAGTGTAATGGTTTGGTGGTGTTGTGGTGGTGGATCAGTGCATGGTGGTGATGTGGTGGTGCAGTGGTGAGTGGTGGTATTGGATAGGTGTGGTGGTGGAGTGTGGTGGTGGTAGTGGGGAAATAGTGGTGATGGTGTGAAGGTGGTGAAGGTGTGGTGGTGGTAGTGGGTTGAATGGTGGTGGGTGATGGGTAGAGAGATGCACACCATAAATAATGATGAGACAAATGGGATATGACAGCCCCCAGGAGGAAAGATGAGGTGTAATTGCATACTCTAGCCCCAGCAGGGAGAGAGAGGTACTGTACAGCCCTAGGAGAGAGAGGGTACTGTACCCCCTAGGAGAGAGAGAGAGGCATAGCCTCAGAGAGAGAGAGGCACTGCACAGCCCCCAGGAGGAGAGAGGAGAGAGAGAGGTACTGTACAGCCCCCCAGAGAGAGAGAGAGGGTACTGCAGCCCCCAGGAGAGAGAGGTACTGTACAGCCCCCAGGATAAAGTTAAACATTGGAGCTTGTGGGGCTGTAACACCGTGTAGGGGCATTGGAGGGGTGAGGGGGTGGGGTGGGGGGTGACCGTGGCAAGCTGACCCCCGCAGTAATGCCGTCATCTAGGTCAATTCTCCACGACAGACACTCAGCCAACAAATGTTTTACAGTCGACGGCTCCGTGCAATCTTCGCAAACTGGTTGGGTTCTCCGGGGCCATCAAGTGGTTGTGAGTGGCCAAAGAGGAGCCTTGGCCTGGGCCACCTCTCAGGCAGTCGGAGGTATTTCCGGGACTGGCGCCGTCATGACCTCCAGGACCTTGTTAAGGCAGACAATGGCACGGTGGTGGTGGTGGAGTGGTGGAGGTATGGTTATATAGTGGTGGTGGTGGAGGTGTTGGTGGGGAAGGTGTGTTAGTGGTGATGGTATATTGTGGTGTGGTGTGTTAGTGGTGATGGTATGGTACGGTGGTGGTGGTGGAGTGGTGGAGGTATGGTTATATAGTGGTGGTGGTGGAGGTGTTGGTGGAGAAGGTGTGTTAGTGGTGATGGTATGGTGTGGTGTGGTGTGGTGTGATGGAGGTGTGGTGTGGTGAAGTACAGAATAATGAAGGTGTTATTAAGAGGTATTAATAGTATCTGTTTCATAATGGCGTCAACAGCGCAAATTACATGACAGGACTGAGGTATTGAGCTAATGTTGTTATGGCGTGGAGGGGGGTATGGTAATGGTACTACACACCTCACTCCCTCACCCTCACCTCTCACCCCCATCGCCCACTCACCGCTCACCCCTCATCCCCACTCCCTAATAAGGTCACGGTCAACAGAGGTTTCAAGGTCAACCACCATTTAATAAGTGATGTTATCTTCACCAGTGTGTGTGTGTGTGTGTGTGTGTGTGTTAACCCTCTCACTTTAAAATGTTCTCTCTCCTTCCTTCCATCCTTCTCTCCTCCCCTCTCTGTCCCTCGTTCCTTACCCCTTCACCTCCCCTTTCTCATTCACTCGCTTCATTTCCCATCATTCCTTCCTTTCCACCCTCCCCCCACCTCCCCCCTCTCCCTGTGTGGTAAGGGCGCCTGGCGGGGAGAGATTGTACCACCCATGCAAGACGTAAAACTTCACGGTCGGAGTGAATGAGCCATTCCTCACCACACACTCAACCGCAGGGTCTCTCTCAAAGAGTCTAAGGAGTCTAAGGTCATGTTTTCCTCCTTAACTATATAAATACAGGAGTCTCACTTTCCTTAACTGCTCCCTGTAACCCAAGTAGCCTCTCTTACGAGTTACGGTTGTCACAGTGTATTTAACTGCTTCACTTACGATAAAATGTCTCCTAAAATTGGTTATGGTAGCTTCTCATAGCGTCTGTTTCTCCTTAAATATAAAATAAATATAACAATTCGTCCACAACAAAATATCTCTTTGTTTACCAACACTGATGACGTCATTGATCGTTCATGTGGTCATTAAGTCAACAAGGTAGATAGATAGTTATTAACCCTCGCCTCTCGTATTTACATATTTTTGAGGGACATAAATAATTCAAGAGTGTGTTTGTCATGTATTTGTTGATGGTTTAATACATAGTGATGGTGTTTACATGGGTGTTTGCCTTTTAAAACGTGTGAGTGTGTGTGTGTGTCTGTGTGAGTGTATTTATGTGATCTAGTGTGTGTGTGTATGTGTGTACTGTATACGGATGTAGGTATTTATATAAAGTGCACATAATGAGAGAGAGAGAGAGAGAGAGAGAGAGAGAGAGAGAGAGAGAGAGAGAGAGAGAGAGAGAGAGAGAGAGAGAGAGAGACGTAGACTAGCAATTACTGAGGCACGCGTGACAGACACCTGGCTGGGGTGAGGCAATGAGAGGGGTGGAAGAGGTAGTAAGAGGGGTGGAAGGGGTGGTGAGAGTGGTGGGAGAGGTGGTGAGAGGGGTGGGAGGGGCACTGAGAGGGGTGGGAGAGGTATTGAGAGGAAAGAGAAGGGTAAGGCGAGGAGAGGGTGAAACAGTGAGAGGGAGGAGAATAACAGTGAGAGGGAGGAGAACAAAGTGAGAGGGAGGAGAACAAAGTGAGAGGGAGGGGAACATTGTGAGAGGGAGGGGAACAAAGTGAGAGGGAGGGGAACAACAGTGAGAAGGAGGAGAACAAAGTGAAAGGGAGGAGAACAAAGTGAGAGGGAGGGGAACAAGTAAGAGGGGTTAAGATTACACTCTTAACCACTGGCTATTGTGGGTATTGTCATCCCTCACGTACAAAAGTCATCCACCAGTCAAGTCAAGAATAGCCACTGGAGACTAAATCATATAGTCGTACAGGAAAGAAAATATATTTATAACTTTATTCCCCAAAATAACATAAAAGGTTTAAACACAGAGGATAGTTCAATATGGCCCAGGGTATATCTTTGCTATTGTCTTTAAAGAATTATGTGTTTTATTGTTTTTTTTGTTTTATTTCATGTCTTTTGTTTACTTATTGTGTGTATTTTAAGGTTAATGAAGAATGGATACATACACACACACACACACACACACACACACACACACACACACACACACAGAAAACACACACACAGATATATCAAAAGCCAGTGTGTCCTACTCTACTGGACGCCATGCTGGTGTTCACTCTTTCACGCACATCTCTGTTTCCTGGCTGTCTAAATTCCCTCTTTCCTTCATTTCTCATCCATCCTTCACCCTTGTCTTTTAAACATAGCTTTGGTCTTTGCTGTGTGCGAAATCTAATCCTTTAATATCCTTCTTCGTTTGCCCTCTCTTCTTTAACTCAAACTTCCATCTTATCTCTCTTTCTCTCTTTCTCTCTATTTTTATCTCTTGGCAATTTACTTTCATGTTAAAGCACTTTCTTCTCAACTCCCGCTCCCCACACCTTCTCCTCTCCTCCACAGTACCACACACCCACACACACACACACCAAACTTTCACATCCATTTAGTTCCTATTCTTTGTACTCACCAAAACACACACTATAGTTTCCCTTTGATGAATGCTACAATCAGGTACAATTTACTTTGAATACCTGTGTTCTTTTCGTCAGGGTTTTTAATAGCTGAGAGTTTATGTGTTATTACTCAAATATTCACCTGTATCGAGATCCTTCTGTGACGATTTGTTTTGTTTTCGTTGTATTATTCAGTTGTACCGAGATCCATAACTTTCATTGGTTTTTGATCTTATACGATTTGTTTGTGTATATTGTAATATTCACCTGTATCGAGATCCTTCTGTGACGAATTGCTTTTGTTTACATTCTATTATTCAGTTGCATCAAGAGCCTTAATTCATAATCATATTTTGTGTTGATATCTGCATCGTTTTTTCACCCATTATGTCATTCAGAGCCAAAAATATTCCCTATAATAATTTTTCCCCTAACTGATGGTAAATAAACACATCTAGGGTAAAGTTTCAATGCAATTTAGGTGTAAATGTCGACGTTATTTCTAAGGTTTAGTTCAAGAGAGCCATAAATTGTGATCTCATATCTCAATTTACCAGAAAAACTCAATGCGTGAGTGTGATTTGTGTGTGTGTGTGTGTGTGTGTGTGTGTGTCAGCTCTCGATCTGAAAGTTTAAGCGTCCCTTCCCTTCCTTCTCTCTCTCTCTCTCTCTCTCTCTCTCTCTCTCTCTCTCTTGAATATCTAGTGTGTGGGCAGGTGACTCGATGAACCCCTCACCCTGAGCTACGGAGTGCGACACGTATATTGTGGTTAAGAAATTAGTTTACCTCCGCGGTGTTGTATTATTTCTGCTGTACCTTCATTAGGGTTCTTCACCTACTGTGTTTGTTTGTGGTCATTTGGGTGGGTGGAGGGTGTGTGTGTGTGTGTGTGTGTGTGTGTGTGTGTGTGTGTGTGTGTGTGTGTGTGTGTGTGTGTGTGTGTGTGTGTGTGAAATGCAGCTCATGATGTAGATACAGTATAACCTAAACTATCACAGTATTAGGACCAGTGGGGACGCCTCAGTTATGTCAAGTCTGCTTGGCCCACACGCACACACCCCCTACACACCTACACACACACACACACACACACACACACACACACATACACACACACACACACACACAGTTATAGTTACAGTGTGGCTTAGTGGTGTGTCAGTGATGCACACAGAAGCAATATATATATATATATATATATATATATATATATATATATATATATATATATATATATATATATATATATATATATATATATATATATATATATTACCTACTTACAAGAGCACATACTTAAGAAAGATGTTAATATTGATTAAAGCTATGAACAAGAACTAGTTATAAAACGTACTTACAAGAGCACACAAGTATAAGTAGGAAGAAACTTACTTGAGAAAGGTGTTAGTGGTCAGTGAGTCGGGTGGTGGGGGCAGTAGGGAGCAAGAAGACTGGGGAAGCAATACACTCGCGGCTCTGTCAGGGAGAGAGACATGCACTTGTGAGTTATACCTGCAGAAAAATACATTCAGTTATTTTTGTGAATTTCCCTTGGTGTGTGTGTGTGTGTGTGTGTGTGTGTGTGTGTGTGTGTGTGTGTCTGTGTGTGTTCAGTATCGTTGTTGACGTTATAATGTCACCCATTATCATCATCATCATCAGCTCCTACAAATAACACATGGAAAATGATTTAATTAAGTCATCCCTACAATAGAAAACGAACGAGAAAGAAAACGAAACACAACATATCCCATTTTCTATAATAAATAAATAAATAAATCCTTTTTACTATAGAAATAAATAGTTTAATCCAACACTAACAAATAAATTAGATGTTAAAATAAAAGTTTATTGTATGGTAAAGGTATGAGTCTACCTGTGTGAGTTATTTTTACCTGTGAGTGTTGTGTGTTGGTGATGGTGCGTGTGGGGAAGTGTGTTGGTGATGGTGCAAGGTTGTATTTCTGTTGACACTTTCACCCCAAATCCAGGCCACTCTTGGAAACCTTCCTTTCTTTTTCTCCTTTCCTTTGTCTTTCTCCTTCTTCCTCTCCGTATTCTCGCCTCCACTCACTCACAACAAGCGCCACTCACCACCACTCAACTCTCACTATTACACTCACACACCCACGCTCACCATCTCGATTCAGAACACGTCCCACTCACTACCCACTCCCTTCAATAGTCCTGGAGTCACGTAGGATGGGTGAGAGGGGGGTGAGAGGGAGGGGAGAAGGGTGTGACGTCCCTGGGGTGAAGTAAACAGAGAGAGAGAGAGAGAGAGAGAGAGAGAGAGAGAGAGAGAGAGAGAGAGAGAGAGAGAGAGAGAGAGAGAGAGAGAGAGAGAGAGAGAGAGAGAGAGAGAGAGAGAGAGAGAGAGAGAGAGAGAGAGAGAGAGACGCAAAAAAATAGATAAATAAATAGATAGATAGATAGATAGATAGATAACACATACATCACCACATCCCGCCCACATCTCAACAACCACACTACCAGCTGACCATCAACCCTCTCCCCTCCTTGAAGGTTGACCTCCAAAATACAAGGTTCACTCTATCAATCATTCATATGTAAAGAAAATACCTCAGTGATTTTTATATGAAGATCTTGGAAGAGATTTTTGTAGTTGTATTTGGGATTTGGGGGTTGTTGTTGTTGTTGTTGTTGTTGTTGTTGTTGTTGTTGTTGTTGTTGTTGTTGTTGTTGTTGTTGTTGTTGTTGCTGTTGTTGTTGGTTGTTGCTTGTTGTTGTTGTTGTTGTTGTTGTTGTTGTTGCTGTTGTTGTTGCTGTTGTTGTTGTTGCTGTTGTTGTTGTTGTTGTTGTTGTTGTTGTTGTTGTTGTTGTTGCTGTTGTTGTTGTTGTTGTTGTTGTTGTTGTTGTTGTTGTTGTTGTTGTTTGTTGTTGTTGTTGCTGTTGTTGTTGCTTGCTTGCCGTTGCTGCTGTTGTTGCTGTTGCTTTCGTTGTTGCTGCTTGCTTGCTGTTGTTGTTGTTGTTGCTGTTTTGCTGGTTGTCATTGTTTTCGACGTTATTGCCGTTGTTGCTTGCTTGTTACTGTTTTGCTCGTTGCTGTTGGGTTGTTGTTGCTCCATTATTATTATTATTATTATATATTTTCTGTTTTTTTTTCATAAATTTGAATTTTGTGTAAAAATTAACAAGATGTAATTTTCGCAAATCTTGGAAAAAAAATTACGCTTCGTCGATTAGGTAATAATCCAGAGGAGAAATTTTTGGAACCCTTAATTTTTTTCTTCCTAACCTCAGTCTTTAGAAAAAAAATCCAAACTAAATTTTTTTTTCACGAAACACTAATTATTTTATTATTTACATGTAAGATTTTTATGTAAAAGACCAAAAAATAATAAAAAATAATAATAAAAATATATTTGTAATTTTCAGGTGTACGTTCATATATAAACTCGTATATATCTTATAACTACAAATTTCTTTCCAGATATATAAAAATTTCCTGATGCATTATAGGGAAGACAATTATCATACGAAATTATACGAAATTATACGAAGCCTCAAAGATTATATCAATATTCGTAGAGTCAGAAAAATAAAACATATTACTGTAGTATTACATTAGGTCAAATTACATCAGGTTCAGTCAAGCGTTGGAGAAGACAGACAGATTAAAACAGATGAAATTAGACGGAAAGACAGACGGATTCCCAGATGAGGACAGAGAGAGGTGGACAGGTGGACAGGAAGAGAATCGGGAGAAGAGACAGGCATAGAGACGGGTTAGATAGACAGATGATAAAGAAGTAAGAAAGTGGTATATTGTTGTCCCTAAATCCCTGACACCCTCCCTGACTCCCTGACACCTTCCCTACCTCCCTGACACCTTCCCTGGCTCCCTGACACCTTCTCTGACTCCCTGACACCTTCCCTACCTCTGACACCCTCCCTGACTCCCTGACACTTCCCTACCTCTCGACACCTTCCTCCCTGACCTTCCTGACTCCTGACACCTTCCTGACTCCTGACACCTTCCCTGACTCCCTGACACACCTCCTGACACCCTTTCCTACCTCCCTTACACCCTCTCCTTATATCCAGAACACATTGAAGGAGGGCGGAGAGAAGAGAGAAGGAGATAATACACAGTAGAAAGAAGGAGGGAAGAGGAGAGGAAAGGAGCAGGGTGAATAAGGGAGGATAAGGAAGGGGAGAGGGAAGAAAAGAGAAAGAAAGAGAGAGAGGAGAAGAGGAGGAAAGGGAGATGGAAGACGAAGGAGTGACATTTGGATGGAACCTAAACTACAGGTGCATCCATTAGTATGTACACCTTTTCCCCACACTCTCCTTCCTTCCCATATACCTCCTTCCTTCCCCACACACCTCCTTCCCTCCACACACTCTCCTTCCTCTTCTCCACCTCTTCCCTCCCACCTCCTTCCCTCCCACACACTCTCCTTCCCTCCTCCACACACCTCTTCCGTCCCCCTCTCCTTCCTTCCACACTCTCCCCCCTCCCCACACACTCTCCTTCCTTCTCACACACTCTCCTTCCCTCCCCACCTCTCCTTCCCCCACACTCTCCTTCCTTCCCACACTCTCCTTCCCTCCTACCTCTCCTTCCCTCCCACACACTGTCCTTCCCTCTTACTAACTCCTCTTCCCTCCCTCTCCTTCCCCTACCACACATCTCCCTTCCCTCCCTACACTCCTCTTCCATCCCCACACCTCTCCTTCCCTCCCACCTGTCCTTCCCTCCCCACCTCCTTCCCTCCCCCTCTCCTTCCCTCCCTACCTGTCCTTCCCTCCCCACACACTCTCCTTCCCTCCCCTCTCCTTCCCTCCTACCTCTCCTTCCCTCCCAATCTCTCCTTCCTCCCACACTTCTCTCCTTCCGTCCCACACACTCTCCTTCCTTCTCACCTCTCCTTCCCTCCCTACACACTGTCCTTCCCTCCACACTCTCTTTCCCTCCCACCTCCTACTTCCTTCTACACACTGTACCCTCCCACACCTCTCCTTCCATCCCACCTCCTTCCCTCCCACACACTCTCCTTCACCCACATTAACCTCTTCTATAAGTAAGTATTAATTAATGAGTGTGAAAATAACTGAGTGTGGTACAGTTCTATAGTGTTACAGTGTGGTACATAAGTATAGTTTCATGTGGTAGAAATAGTACAGTGGGTATAGTCTAGTACAATGTGGTATATTACAGTACAGTGGTAAAGTTCAGTGCGATACAGTGACAGTGCAGTAGGGTGTTGTGTGTTAGTGTAATTAAACGTGGGTTATTAAGTCGTAGAGTTTATGGTTATGTTGAGTGTTATTGTAATTAAACTTGGTTGATAAGTCCGTGAGTTTTATCATCAGAGTACAGGAGGTTGAATAATAATAATAATAATGATAATAATAATGATAATAATAATAATAATAATAATAATAATAATAATAATAATAATAATAATATGATAATAATAATAATAATAATATATAATAATAATAATAATAATAATAATAATAATAATAATAATAATAATAATATATAATAATCATTCATATAACTCAGAACACATTAAAACTTCTTTCAGTAAAATAACAGTAAGTTATCGGAAGTTCTTCATACAGAGAACATATTTATTACTTCCGGGTTGTCGTATTTTGTCTGAGCATTAACTGATTAAATACCTGAGTGTATATTTCCATGTTATAATCCAGTGGAGAAATAGCAGTGAACAAATTAGTTATTCTTGGTCTGTGTTGCATCAAGGTTGCACACACACACACACACACACACACACACACACACACACACACACACACACACTCTCTCTCTTTTTTTTGGCTGCCAATATACAAAAAAATCAGATTTTTCTAAAAAGTTAAGTTTACACCATGTCACATGTCAAATGAGTGTTCAAACATTACATTCATGTCACCTGGGATTACCTGGGGTCACCAAGGGTTATCTGAGGTCAACTGAAGTCAACTAGATTCAATTTATACCACTTGGGGTCACTAGGCGTCAGCTGAGCCTAACTAGGTCATTTAAGGTCATTGCGGTCACGTGAAGCCAATTGAATCTTGTTGGTCCTAGAGAGTCTTAGTGCAATAACGAAGCTCTTTCTTATGTACTGTCTTTATTGCTCTCTCTCTCTCTTCTTCTCTCTCTCTTCTCTCTCTCTCTCTCTCTCTCTGTGTGTGTGTGTGTGTGTACATCATGTGCATAGGTTTGTTTATGTATGTGCATGTGCGTATATGTTATGTATGTGTACTCGTATGTATGTATTCGTGTATGTGAAGTATGTGTGTATAATATATAATGTATGTGTATGCATTTAAGTGCACATTTATGAGTGTATGTATACACTTCACACACACGCACATAACCCCGCCTTAATGGATATACGGAGCCACATAACACACAAGAATAAGAGCCGCTGTAACGAGGTTCACACACTCCTGCACTACCATAACAACCTTTACTGGGAGAGACAATAGCTCCATACAGTTATGACTCACAATTCACCCCAACCAATCATGTCTCTGGCTACTAATCACAGAGCAAATCTACAATCATTCTAATCCGATTTAGACCATGGCTGTTCCTACCCAATCACCCCCCACCTTCCTTCCTTCCTCCACACCTTCCCTTCCTTCTCCACCCACCTTCCTTCCTTCTCCACCCACCTACCCTTCTTTCTCCACCCCTTCCTTCTTCTCCACCCACCTTCCTTCCTTCTCCACCCACCTTCCCTTCCTTCTCCACCCACCTTCCCTTCCTTCTCCACCCACCTTCCTTCCTTTCACTCACCTCCTTCTTTCTCCACCCACCTTTCCTTCCTTCTCCACCCTTTCCTTCCTTCTCCACCCACCTTCCTTCCTTCTCCACCCACCTTCCTTCTTCTCCACCCACCTTTCCTTCCTTCTCCACCCACCTTTCCTTCCTTCTCCACCCACCTTCCTTCCTTCTCCACCCTTCCTTCTTTCTCCACCCACCTTTCCTTCCTTCTCCCTAC
>NW_024749657.1:7009111-7075948 GCF_018991925.1 Homarus americanus
GATACTGAGGGAGAGAGATACTGAGGAGAGATATACTGAGGGAGAGAGATACTGAGGAAGAGAGATACTGAGGGAGAGAGATACTGAGGGAGAGAGATACTGAGGAGAGATATACTGAGGGAGAGAGATACTGAGGAGAGAGATACTGAGGGAGATATACTGAGGGAGAGATACTGAGGGAGAGATATACGAGGAGAGAGATACTGAGGGAGAGATATACTGAGGGAGAGAGATACTGAGGGAGAGATACTGAGGGAGAGAGATACTGAGGGAGAGATATACTGAGGGAGAGAGATACTGAGGGAGAGATATACTGAGGGAGAGAGATACTGAGGGAGAGAGATACTGAGGGAGAGATATACTGAGGGAGAGAGATACTGAGGAGAGATATACTGAGGGAGAGAGATACTGAGGGAGAGAGATACTGAGAGAGAGATATACTGAGGAGAGATACTGAGGGAGAGATATACTGAGGGAGAGATACTGAGGAGAGAGATACTGAGGGAGAGATATACGAGGGAGAGAGATACTGAGGGAGAGATATACTGAGGGAGAGAGATACTGAGGAGAGAGATACTGAGAGAGAGAGATACTGAGGGAGAGAGATACTGAGGGAGAGATATAACAGGAGAGATATACTGAGGAGAGAGAGATACTGAGGGAGAGAGATACTGAGGAGAGATATACTGAGGAGAGAGATACTGAGGGACATTATATAAGGACGCCAAGGGAGAGCTTCAGGAAAGAGGAGGAAGAGGAGGAGGAGGAGGAGGAGGTGGAGGCTTAAGGAAGAGGAGAGGAAGAGGAGGAAGGGTAAGATAATGAAGAAGACGAAGAAAAAGAGGAGGAAGAGGAGGAGGAAGAGGAGGAAAGGTAATAATGAAGAAGAGGAGGAAGAGGAGGAAGGGAAGATAATGAAGAAGACGAAGAAAAGAGGAGGAAGAGGAGGAGGAAGAGGAGGAAGGGTAAGATAATGAAGAAGACGAAGAAAAAGAGGAGGAAGAGGAGGAGTAGGAGGAGGAGGAAGAGGAAGATAATGAAGAAGAGGAAGAAAAGAGGAGGAAAGAGGAGGAGGAAGAGGAGAAGGGTAAGATAATGAAGAAGACGAAGAAAAGAGGAGAGGAAGAGGAGGAGGAAGAGGAGGAAGGGTAAGATAATGAAGAAGACGAGAAAGAGGAGGAAGAGGAGGAAGAAGAGGAGGAAGGGTAAGATAATGAAGAAGAAGAAGAAAAAGAGGAGGAAGAGGAGGAGGAAGAGGAGGAAGGGTAAGATAATGAAGAAGACGAAGAAAAGAGGAGGAAGAGGAGGAGGAAGAGGAGGAAGGGTAAGATAATGAAGAAGACGAAGAAAAAGAGGAGGAAGAGGAAGAGGAAGAGGAGGAAGGGGTAAGATAATGAAGAAGATGAGGAAAAAGAGGAGGAAGAGGAGGAGAAGAGGAGGAAGGTAAGATAATGAAGAAGACGAAGAAAAGAGGGAGGAAGAGGAGGAGGAAGAGGAGGAAGGGTAAGATAATGAAGAAGACGAAAGAAAAGAGGAGGAAGAGGAGGAGGAAGAGGAGGAAGGGTAAGATAATGAAGAAGACGAAGAAAAAAGAGGAGAGAGGAGAGAAGAGAGAAGGTAAGATAATGAAGAAGAGGAGGAAGAGGAGGGAGGAAGAGGAGGAGGAAGAGGAGGAAGGTAAGATAATAAAGAAGACGAAGAAAAAAGAGGAGAAAAGAGGTCATGGCCTCATAGTATGCAGGAGCGAGGCCGCAGGAGGTCAACACTGGGAGGTTGGAGGGCAGCGATGACCCAAGCTGAGGGGTGGACGGTGCTAAAGCTGAGGAGGAGGGGTGAGGCTGGAGGGGTGAGGGGGTGAGGGGTGAGGGGGGTGGGGTGAGGGGAGGGTGAGAGGTGAGGGAGGTGGAGGGTGAGGGGAGCGTGTGAGTGGTGAGGGAGGAAGAGAGGTGAGGGAGTGTGTGAGGGTGAGGGGTGGGTGGAGAGGTGAGGGAGCGTGTGAGTGAGGAGGGGAGTGTGTTAGTGAGTGAGGGGAGGGTGGAGGGTGAGGGAGGAAGGAGAGGAGGGGAGGGAGAGGTGAGGGGAGCGTGAGAGGTGAGGGGATGTGAGAGATGAGGGAGGAAGTGAGAGGTGAGGGAGCGTGAGAGATGAGGGAAGACTGTGAGGAGGGGAGGGTGGAGAGATGAGGGGAGGAAGTGAGAGGTGAGGGGAGCGTGAGAGGTGAGGGAGGGCGAGGGGAAGACCAAGAGGAGGTGAGAGATAAATGATGGACCGTAGTGCTTGCAAGTATCTCTCACTACATCCCCTCGATATTAAACAAAGTTCCAATACTATAATCACCCGGTAGGAGTATTATACAACCCAGTGAATAAAGTCTTTAGAAAAAAAATAAAAAAAATATAACATTAATCCATTTACTACAAAAAACGTTAATTAAACCAAAATAAAAAAAATAAAATCAATAAAATCATACCCGCTTCATTATGGTATTTTTAATTTATCATTTTATTTTTTTGTTTATATCATTAATGAAACGAATAAATACTAGACTGATTTAATATATAATTGGTGTAAACAATTTCTCGTGTAATAGGTAAACAATATAATTTAGATGGTGGTTTGTTTATAATAATTCTGATAATAGTAACAGTCAAGTTTAACTAATAGGAGACTATTTGTTTAAGACTATTCATGCTACTATTAACTATTACTAAAGGGGAGAGACCTTTAACTGAACAATACACTAGCGTAGATACTAGTCGTTTTGAACTATTTATAACATAACTAATAGATGAGCTATTTAATAGAGGTATTTTATTTTAACTATAAACTAGAATGTATTACCACTAGTTCTCTCTTCTTCTTCCCCTTCCTTCCTCCCTCCTTCTCCTCCTCCACCTCCTCCTACTCCCTCCTCCTCCTCCACCTCCTCCTCCCTTCCCACCTCTCCTCCTCTTCCTCCTCCTCCCATCTCCTCCTCCTCCTCCTCCTCCTCCACCTTCTTTCCTCCTCCACCTCTTCCTCCTCCACCTCTTCCTCCTCTCTGCTTTAAAGGCGGCAAAATCTCTGCGGAAATTCTAAAATAGATCGCTAAAGGAGAGATATCGTAAGACACTATAACGCAATACCTGTATAACGTAAAGGCAGGTGTAACAGGCGTAGAGATACGTCTAAACAACAAACTTACGATCCCTTGAGAATCTGTCTATCGTAGTTTGAGTTATTTAGTTAGATTTAAGGGAAAATTTTAACTTACGATCCCTTGAGAATTTACTTTTATGTCGTATTTTAATTGAGATATGTTTTATATTCCAGTAAGTAAACACGATTAACCCCTAACAAGCTTGACTTATTGCTAACTACCATAACGACTCATTGCTAATTACCATAACGACTCATTACTAACTATCATAACGACTCATTACTAACTACCATAACAACTCATTGCTAACTACCATAACAACTCATTACAACCTACCATAACAACTCATTACTAACTACCAT
The DNA here is from genome assembly GCF_018991925.1 of Homarus americanus. Lineage (NCBI taxonomy): Eukaryota > Metazoa > Arthropoda > Malacostraca > Decapoda > Nephropidae > Homarus > Homarus americanus. The sequence goes on from NW_024749657.1 coordinate 7,012,613, forward strand.
AACAACTCATTACTAACTACCATAACAACTCATTACAACCTACCATAACAACTCATTACTAACTATCATAACGACTCATTACTAACTACCATAACAACTCATTGCTAACTACCATAACAACTCATTGCTAACTACCATAACAACTCATTGCTAACTACCATAACAACTCATTACAACCTACCATAACGACTCATTACTAACTACCATAACAACTCATTACAACCTACCATAACGACTCATTACGAACTACCATAACAACTCATTACTAACTACCATAACAACTCATTACTAACTACCATAACTAATTAGTAACTACCATAACTAATTATTAACTACCATAACGACTCATTTTGTGGCTATTAAAGCTAGAAATCGTTGTTCATTCCCTTTAAGGAGCCAGAGAAACACACACACACACACACACAAAGGGACTGGCCACATAATCCTTCAATCCTATATGAATCCTATACCTGGTGTGAGGGATAGAGGGAGGAGGGTGAGGGGGGAGATGAGGGGATGGGGGGGGGATGAGGGGGAAGGTGAGGGGGGTGGGGGAGGGTGAGGGACACCTGGGTGTATCAGTGCATAAATGTATCTTATTTAGTACACAACAACTTCCAGCATACATTAACTACCAACATACCGCACCTTAACTACCTCAGTAAGATAACTAAAACTACCCCCGTATAACCTACACCTTTATTGGCTGTGTACGATAACTTCAAGTGCTGAGACATTAAGGCGACACCCTGATCTTATGTACACAGCTGCCAGACGCATAAAATAGACAAACATTGACACAAGACTTTCCTGCGGCAGACGGCAAAAGGCAGTTGAGTTAAGAGCCTTTGGGAATTGGGTCGTCAGATAAACGAAAATAAGCACGTCAAAGATTTCCCCTGGACTGAAAATGTTAGATGGCGCCTAACTGGCTGAGTTTTGTCCACATAGATTCTTAAAAGGTTCGTAAGTTTCAATATTCTTCTAACTGGGTATAATGAGAATCTAACTGAATCTCTTTAAATGGCTTCGAAACACACTGGGATTCTATTATAATATAGTCTATCTTCTATCTTCAGACAGTTCTCACATCACAAAGCTAAGAGAATCAATTAACTTACGATATAATTGAAGAATCTATTATCATGTTAACACCTGGTCAATTTTGGCGCTATTTGGACTAATTAATTATCATGTACACGTTGTCACTTGTTGATCAGATCTTCCAAGTTTGGAGCATATACACGAGATAGTTGTGGTGTTATTTAAAAACCCTGACAAACATAGACAGACAGACAGACAGACAGACAGACAGACAGATGTAACCAAAAGCAGTACCCTACCCTGCTGTTATGGACCGGACAACAACAATAATAATAATAATAATAATAATAATAATAATAATAATAATAATAATAATAATAATAATAATAATAATAATAATAATAATAATAATAATAATAATAATAATAATAGTAATAATAATAATAATAATAATAATAATAAATCTTGAACACCTACTACGACAGAACATACGGATAACTCTGAACAAAAAAACGAATGGTATCAAAGAACATAGAACACAAAAACCCTTGGTGCCACCATCCCTGTACTTCTCACCATGTACAAGTCCTTTGTCAGTTCCTGTGTCGACTACGCCGCCCCTGCCCTCGTCAACATTAGTCGGACTGCTGTCAACCGTCTCGAAGTTATCCAGAGGAAAGCTGCTCGTATCATCCTTGGGGCTCCTCAGTGGACACGCTCTACTTCTCTATATACCGAACTTGGTCTTTCCCCCTTACAGGATCGTATCCAGGAGTTTTACCTAAAAACTGCCGTTTCCATTCTACGGGATCCTCGGGGCAACTATGTCCAAACCAACTTGACTCCTGCTGTCCGAGACCGACCTCCATCTAGAAGACAGTGGCGAGGGTCACTCATCCGAGCCCTTCAGGAACACGACCTCCTGCCTGATATTGTTGTCACCCCTGCTGTTGGTTCGTCTCCTTCTCCCTGGCTGGATTTTCAACCTGAAGTGATTGCCCTCGGTGGGTCCCGAAATCCCAGGTGAACCCTGTTATTCTCTGCAAATACCACCTCTCCAGGATCGCCCACTGGTCCCCAGGTAGGGTCGTCCTCTACACTGATGGTTCTGTTGACCCCGCTACAGGTAGGGCCGGGACTGGTGTCTACATCTCCCGTCCTGATGCCCCTGAGCCTATCAAACTGTCTCTCAGAGTTTCTGACGGGACATCCTCCACTCAGGCTGAACTAATAGCCCTCCTTGCTGCCCTTCTCGCTGAGGAAGAAGCAGGTGGTTTCTGCCCCTTGCTTGTCTGCTGCGATTCCAGGTTTGCTCTCGACGGGATCACATTTGGATCAGGGAAAAATAAGGACCTCATCCTCCGAATACGAGGGTTAACATCCACACTTCAGGATGCAGGCCGTCCTGTGACATTCCTATGGATACCCAGTTATGTCGGTATCTTGGGGAATGAGGTAGCAGATGGCCTTGCCAAGACTGGCTGCAACAAGGCCACGCCTGACTACGTTGTTCCTCGAACACTTTTACAGCTTAGGACCCAAATTCGCCGCAAACAGAGAGAAGCTCGGGAAGCAGCCATCCCCCTGGACTCCCCGCCCACCTGGTACGATGTCCTCCGTAAACTTCCTGACCTCTCGTACGTCTACGGGAAAGGGTCGCGGAAGGAGGACGTGATTGCTGCCCGTATCATCATTGGGTATGACTTTGCTTGGGAGATTGGTATCCCCGCATCCCCTGAGCAACGCTCTTGTGCATTATGCAGAAGACCTGACAGCCGCACCCTTATCCACTACCTCCTAAGATGTCTCCACACACAACGCTTCCGTGACGCCTGCTGGACCACCACCCCACCACCCCCTGACGGAGACACGATGATCCTCCCCATACTGGCCGGATATTTTGTAAATAACATTGATTATGTGTTAAAGGAATATCCTTCCTTCCTTAGGCTTTAGTAAGCCCCTTTATAATATTTATACTGTACAGTATATACTTGTCACACTTGCCAGATGCTTCTGGTGTTATTGTACAGGGGTACCTAGTGACAGCACTAGGATCCCGCTTCCTCTATCAAGGAATAAACAATTGAAATTGAAACTGAATACAACAAATTATGAATGCTGAAGATAATACACAGGCCTGTCATCACACCTCTGTCTCGACTATCAATATTATGTGTTGAAAAAAAATGCTTCTAACTTCACCTAAAAACTTTAAATTCAAGTTGGAGACAAAATATGGAACGAAAAAAAAAATTACCATCTGTTTATGATTCTGTTTGGCGAGGCTGGAGGGGAGAGATAAAAGCCAAGTGACTTTATTGACAAAACTTTGAGTAAGAATTAGAAAATGAAATATTTAAATTAAATCCACAACTCTTTAAAAAAACCCTGTAGATCTTCACTTTAATAACGTTAGCAAGATCTACACACAGAGTGAGTGAGTGAATACTGTTTCGGTACATAATAATGACAATTTGCTTATAACTTTGTGTCGCGTACTGAGAGAAACCTTTAATATTTTCTCACTATCTCCAGTTTGCATAAGAGAGATCTAACTTATGATATTTTGAAAATTAACCTCCATATCGTATAGCTTAAGCAAGGCAAGTAGTTCTGTGTCTCGTAACTTAAGAGAACTAGTAAGATGATCCTAATATTTTCACTCTGAAAGGAAAATTGTATCTTAAGAATATTTTGAAACTCAATATGTACATTCCAGCTTAAGCGATTCTACCAGATCCCCCATATTTCCATTTGAGGGGAGGGAGGGAGGAGAGGGGGGTGATGGGAGGGAGGAGAGGGGGGGGTGAGGGGAGGAGGAGAGGGTGGGTGATGGGAGGGAGGAGAGGAGGTGATGGGAGGAGGAGAGGGGGGGGGATGGGAGAGAGGAGAGGGGGGATGGAGGAGGAGAGGGGGTGAGGGAGGGAGGAGAGGGGTGGGTGATGGGAGGGAGGAGAGGGGGTGATGGGAGGAGGAGAGGGGTGGGTGATGGGAGGGAGGAGAGGGGGATGATGGGGGTGAATTTAACGTAGGAGCCTTTTGAGGATTCCAAGCCTGACTCTCACTACCAAGGCGAGTCAAGGAGGCGGGAATGTAATTAGATTTTGCCGCCGGAGTCATGTAGTTGTCGCGCGCCAAATTCTCACATCAGACTGGAATTTTAGAGCGCTTACACTCCCACCCTCCTTCCTTATAGTGTCTAGGCGGCGATAAATCCAGTCTCGTTTTTAGTGTTTTTCTGTTTTTCGTTAATCTTCTAAAGTTCATTTTTTGTTTTTTGTCTTAGTCCTTAATTTTTAGTCAATATTTTGTTAGTATTCTGCCCCAGGTTCTCTATATGGTTAGTTTCTTCTCCCCCCCCCAAAAAAAATATTATTAAGTAAACGTATCTAGTTGAATTATAATCTCAAGAGTAAAACTGGTGTTCTGTGATTTATTTTTGTTATTTAACTTAATTCAGCCAGAAAAGTGTATCTTACGTCTTCAATTACAAGGAGAGTTACTTGGACCTTCTTTTCAAATCAACTTTACATTGAAAATAATCAGAACAAATTACATATGTACATTATCATCGTCAGAAAATAAAAGTTTGTATTGAAATCCACATTTGTATTGCATTGGTAGAAGACATGAATTATAACATGATCTAAATTTTACATAACGTAGTGAACAGAAACAAAATACCCAGGTACTTCATCTGCACCTGAAATAGATGGCATTTGAACTGTACTAAAACACATGAACCTTACCTCCATCATGAAAGCAATCATTGCGATTTTCTAAGGGTTAGTTATAATTCTAATTAAACCTAACCTAACCTAACCTAACCTAACCTAACCTAACCTAACCTAACCTATAATCGCTACAGCCTTGTCACCCGAGTACTTGACATTACCACCGCGAGGTTTCTAATACTGAAGGATCAGCAGTGTTAGTAAAATAGATGCAAAAAAATAATAAATAAATAAATAAATGAAATAACAATAAATAAAATGAATAAATAAATAAATAAATAAATAAATAAATAAAAATAAATATATAAATAAATAAATAAATAAAAATATATAAATAAATAAATAAAATCTGCTCCAGAAAAAGTAAAGCTCAATATTTAAAGTCTATCACTGATTTATGGAATTATGAATAACACCGATACGTTTTATTCATTTCAGTTATATTATATATCACTTCAAACTAACTTTAAATATTTAATTAATAGATTATCCATTCCCAGAACTATTTATAAACTGTGAATGTATATATTTCAAATTCTACCCCATTGTAATACTTTTAGAACCGACAAGCTAGGTTAGGTTAAGTTAGGATAGGTTAGGTTAGGTTAGGTTAGGTTAGGTTAGGTTAGGTTAGGTTAGGTTAGGTTAGGTTAGGTTAGGTTAGGTTTGGTTAGGTTTGGTTTGGTTAGGGTTTATTGCACCATGATAAAAAATAAATTACTAATGACTTAAATCTCTTATTTCCTCCAGCATATTTCGGGTACACACACACACACACACACACACACACACACACACACACACACACACACACTGTCTAGACTCTACACACACAGTGATATATCCAAGGTTTTCTCTGGAGGGCAAGATGGAAATATTTCCCCAAACATCCCCCAAAATATTAATACTTGGCCCCATATCTTTTTCCTAGCAAAGAAGACCTAGAACAGGGTGCAACCATAACTGTCCTAAATAAAAAAAATCTCCATATTTAAAGGGATGGAGCCAGTCTCTGCTACCCCCCAAGACCCATCCCCCAGACCCATCCTCACCCCCCAGACCCATCCCCTACCCCCAGACCCACCCTCTACCCCGGACCCTCCTCCTACCCCCCAGACCCATCCTCTACCCCCCGACCCATCCTCTACCCCCCCGACCCAACCTCCTACCCCCCCAGACCCACCCTCTTCCCCGACCCATCCTCTACCCCCGACCCATCTACCCCCCCTACCCCCCTGACTCTACCCTCTACCCCCAACCTACCCCCTACCCCCCCCGACCCATCCTCTACCCCCGACCATCCCCCTCTACCCCCCGACCCATCCTCTACCCCGACCCATCCTCTACCCCCCAGACCCATCCTCTACCCCCGACCCATCCTCACCCCCCGACCCATCCTCTCACCCCCAGACCCATCCTCACCCCCGACCCATCCTCTACCCCCCCGACCTATCCTCTACCCCCCGGCCCATCCTCTACCCCCGACCCATCCTCTCCCCCCCGACCCATCCTCTCCTCTACCCCCCAGACCCACCTCTACCCCCGACCCATCCTCTACCCCCCGACCCATCCTCTACCCCCGACCCACCCTCTACCCCCGACCTATCCTCTACCCCCTCCGACCCATCCTCTACATCAACCATTGGTATACAAACACATAAACAGACATTACACCAAGAAACAAATTCCCATCAAAACAAAAGGGGGAAAAAATATTGTATACGTTCATTTACCACCAATTAGCAGACAGAATTAATTAGATACGTTGATTTATTACCAATTAGCAGACATAATTAATTAGATACGTTCATTTATCACCAATTAGGGTACATAATTAATTAGAATCGTTCAAGAAGCACCAATTAGGTTAAAAAAAATAATTAGGTTCGTAGACGCTCCACCATTAAGAGACAATTGTGTTTATTTATATATGTGGCATGAAGACTAACTTTATAATTAATACTGTGTTGTATATTATTCATTCATCTCTAATTACCAATTCATCCATCAATTTTCCAGTTATTTAATTATTTATTCATTTATTCATTGCCATTATTACTGATCACTTTACCTGGCCATTTGGGGATTAATTAATATATTTGTATTTACGTTTTGTCTATCTGTTTATTTATTTATCTAATTATATATTGATATGAAATATGTATTTTCTCATATATATCAAGTTCCATTTATATTATGTTTGTTTTTCTATTCAAGCGTATGTATGTATGTATGTATGTATGTATGTATGTATCTTAAAAAACAAACATCCACAGTGTGTACATTAACCCCCCCACCCCCCCCCCAAAAAAAAAATCAGTATTATACCTATTTTAAACTTAAAGACTTACACACATAAAAGTTAAGGTAGTATCCCCCTCCTATATCATCCAAAGGTTCCCCCGTGTGTTTAAAATTCAGCCCAGGAGTTGAAAGTTTGTCTCATAATGTTCTGTGGCCCATATACACACTATCAGAGTCTCCGTGACATACATACATACATACATACATACATACATACATACATACATACATACATACATACATACATACATACATACATTCGACTCTAGGCTACGTAAGAAACATGTTAAAATTCCTCTTAATTTTTGTAACAAGACAATACCACATTTAAGATGAATTCTCAAAAAATTCCCTCACCACAAGTTCTTTCTCTCACCTGGAGATGTAAAAACACCTCAGACTGTCTCACTGAAGCTGCGACACAATAACAGGAGGTAAAGATGGCAACGAGAATCCCCGCCCAAGACTTGAGTTTAAGTAGATGTGGTGTTTTTATTGGGTGTTTAGTTAACGGGGGTGGGATTAACGCTGTGTAGTTTGTGAATCTAGATCTTTGGCTCGATCGATTGTTGGCCAGACGGTGTGTGTGTGTGTGGGTGTGTGTGTGTGGGTGTGTGTGTGTGTGTGTGTGTGTGTGTGTGTGTGTGTGTGTGTGTGTGAGTGTGTGTGTGTGTGTGTGTGTGTGTGTGTGTGTGCACCACGTCAACGAGACGCCTGGGTAAGAGTGTATTTCCTTGTCGCAATGGTCCATAACGAAAATGTTAAATGGATGACCAAGTGGCGTCCACCTGTCCAGCAGAGAGAGAGAGAGAGAGATAGAGAGAGAGAGAGAGAGAGAGAGAGAGAGAGAGAGAGAGAGAGAGAGTAGGATTAAAATAAGCAGACAAACACAGAGGGAAAAGAAACTGACAAGCATAAAATAACAAACACACACACACACACACACACACACACACACATAAATCATCCTAAGACGACAAATATGCACAAGAGTGAAAACCAGCCAAGCGCAGTCTTGCATACACACATAAACATTCATACAAACTCTTGTGTTTCATACCAAGTGTGTGGTGGAGGGGGGTTGGAGAGAGGGGGGAGGAGGAGAGGAGAGAGAGAGAGAGAGAGAGAGAGAGAGAGAGAGAGAGAGAGAGAGAGAGAGAGAGAGAGAGAGAGAGATACCCAAGCTCAGAAATCGAGACTAGAATATCAAGTCCTTTCCCAAGATACAAAAAAAAAAAAATTCCACTAAAAACCGGAAACTCAGTGAAATATATCAATCAAGCTAACGTTGTAAAAAGAAAGATATCTCATCGGTGAAATATAGTGAAAAATATCATTCAAATATTAAGTTATCTCATTTTTCATACCAACGTTTTCCTGTCCTTAAAATTTTCAAGATATCTTCAAGAATGTAAATCAATCTTAGGCAAAATTTCCATTCTCTCTACTTATGGAACGGGGTAACTATTATAAACCAAAATACCCATAGTAATTGTCGCACTCCATGTCGGTATGAGTTAACAATCACATCAAAGGTCTCTCAGTGGGAAGGCTGTACTAGGGAAGGTTTCCACCGAGAGAGAGAGAAAGAGAGAGAGAGAGACAGAGACAGAGAGAGAGAGAGAGAGAGAGAGAGAGAGAGAGAGAGAGAGAGAGAGAGAGAGAGAGAGAGACACATCCAATACCCCATCAAAAGGAGATAATTTTTGTTGCACTATTCAACAAACAACTTACTTATTGCTGACAGTGTAGGAGTACGAGGGAGTAGGAAGGAGTAGGAAGAACCAAGAAGGAGTAAGAGCGTGTGGGAAGGAGTAGGATGGAGTAAGCAGTGATTTGGAGATCAATGAAAAATTAGCATAAAGATGGAGATTATTTTGTGTCTGCCATCTCTCTCTCTCTCTCTCTCTCTCTATCGCTACTCACCAGTTTATTCTTCCTTTTATCATCCTTCTTCCTAAGTATACTCTTTTTCTTATTCCTCCTCCTCTTACGACTACTACTACTAATACTACTACTACTACTACTACTACTACGACTACTACTACTACGACTACTACTATTACTACTACTACTACTCTTCCCTTCTCTCCCTTTCCCTACCTCTTCCTCTCCTCTTCTCCACCTCTACCATTTCTTCCCAATTCATCATCTTCTTCTCCCCACCTCCCCTTCACATCCCTCCCCTCAAGTGCCTGGAAGTACCAACAGCGGCATATATCATCCCCACCCCCTTATCCCCTGGGCACTGAGCCAGAGGTATTGGCATCTCTTCCCTCTCCCTCCTTCTCCCTCTCTCCCTCTCTCCCTCTCTCTCTCTCTCCTTCTCCCTGCCTCATTCCATGTTTTCCTCCCACTCTAATTCTATCTTCCTCACCCCCCTTCCCCTTCATTTCCTCCCTCCCTTTTCTTCTCGTTCTTCTCTTCTTCCCACTTATGATACACTGCTAGGCTCTCTTCTCTTTCTCTCTCTCTCTCTCTCTCTCTCTCTCTCTCTCTCTCTCGTGATAAAGTGTGGTGACCAAAGTTTGACAATTCATCAACATCGCCTTAACACACTCTCTCTCTCTCTCTCTCTCTCTCTCTCTCTCTCTCTCTCTGTTATCTCTCTCTGTTCTATTTTTCTCTCTATGTACTCAGACTTCTCTCTCTCTCTTTCTCTCTCTCTCTCTCTACGTAGTCAAGACCTCCCAGCAACCATCCCTCACAGATTTAAACCATGAACCAAGTTGAGACACGTTCAGCAGCTGCACATTTCATGACAAGGGAGTCTGGCTTGTTGTGAAGGTCTGCCCCCCAATGTGTAAGGAAAATGCTTGATGGCCCGCTGGAAATGGGTGAGGAAAAAATTGATTGGGAAATGGGTATGGTGGAAAAAAATATACCTACTCGGAAATGGGTGTGGGGAAATAACTCCTTAATGTGGGTGGAAATGGGTGTGGGGGAATTTTGAACTGGTGGAAATGAGTGAGGAAAAGATTGATTGGGAAATGGGTATGGTGGAAAATCTCCTCGGAATAGGCAAGAGAAGATCGATTCGTAATTGGTGTATAAAAGAAGAACGACTTTGCAAATAGGGGGTGGATACTTACCTATTTTGATTATGGGGATAGACGATAGTTTACTTTTGAAATGGGTATTGAAAAGCCAATTCGAAAATAGCTAATGAGACGGGTAGGTCAAAGGTCAAATTTAAAATGGATAAGTTAAAGAATGATCTAAAAATGGGCGAGAAAACACACACACACACACACATACACACACTCAGACACACACACACACACAGACACACACACACACATAGGTCATTGCATACACACACACACAGACACACACACACACACACACACACACACAGACATCTTTACTATTGATGGGTGGCAGTCCCTTTCCCTCCCACACACAAAGGACCTTCCCTTTTTACCCTCCCTTTCTTCACCCCTCTCCTCTCCTCCCCTTCCAAATATCCCACTCCCTCCCTCTCCTCCCTCCCTCTCCCTCCCTCCCTCCTCCCTTCAAGCCAGTCCCCTCCTCCCTCCCAAGCCAGCCCTCCCTCTCCCTCCCTTCAAGCTTTCAGTCCCTCCTCCCCTTCAAGCCAGCTTCTCCCTTCCTCTCCTCCCTTCAAGCCAGTCCCTTCCCTCTTCTCCTTTTCCTCCCCCAAGTCAGCCCTCCTTATTTCCTCCCTCCCCTTCAAGCCAGCCCCTTCCCTCCCTCCCCTTCAAGCCAGTCCCTCTCCTCCCTCCCATGACGGCCGAGGGAGGGTCAGCCACCACAGGAGTGAAAGGAGAGGGTGTGGCTCCCTCCCCTACGGCCTGGCCACGAAAACACCTTCATTCTGCCAATCATTGTCCCCAACGCCCCCACCCCCTACCCTAGTCCCCTTCCTCCTCCTCCCCCCTGGTTCCCTCCCTCCTTCCCCTTCCCTCTCCCTTCTTACACCTGGTTTCTGACTCCTCCCATCCCCTTTCTTTTCCCTTCTCTTCCATCCCACTCAAAGCTTGTTCCTGTGTATCTACCTCCTGCCGTCACACACACCAACAGCGAGGGTCAGAACTCAGCTGTGTTGCCATGAGCTTGTTGACTTTTGCTGCTTGTACTGTCGACGGTGCTTGCTACCGTCTGTCTCTCTCTCTCTCTCTCTCTCTCTCTCTCTCTCTCTCTCTCTCTCTCTCTCTCTCTCTCTCTCTCTCTCTCTCTCTCTCTCTCTCTCTCTCTCTATTCTTGCAACTACTACCTCTACTACTATTATTATTCTGTACTGTTTGTTAATTAATACTACACTTGTTATGTGTTGTTAGTATGATAAATGGCATTGGCACTTGAATCATGTAAACTATTAAAAAAGACTCAATCACCCCAGAACAACATACAAACAGACATTTAGTATCATTTACACCTGTCTCAATCTACTACAGGTGATGTCACTGTAATAAGGTGGTCACTGTAATAAGGTGGTCACTGTAATAAGGTGGTCACTGTAATAAGGTAAGGTTGTTATATAAGACTGGTTATCCCTCAAACACCGGACGATTATACAAACACTGGACGATTACATAAAAACCGGACGATTACATAAACACTGGACGATTACATAAAACCGGACGATTACATAAACACCAGACGATTACATAAAAACCGGACGATTACATAAACACCGGACGATTACATAAACACCGGACGATTATCCTTCAAACACCGGATACAGCAGAGCCAATGACAATCTCCCTTTAAGTCTGAACACACATACGAGTAAAGAAACGTAACCCCTTCTACTAGGATGTGTGTAATAATGATAATAATAATAATAATAATTAACGGTTTATTGAAAGAGCTTGGCAGCCAGAATGGGTTTGGGGAATGGGTTTCGAATTACAAATAATATACAAGTAACATAAGTGATACAAATACGATATATAATAACTAGATGGGGAAAAGCTCAAACTACAGTGCATTTCAACATAGTGACAGTGCAAGAAGTAGTATTTACTGGGGGGTGAATACACTGGTTTATTACAAGTTATTGATAATTTTTACAATGGTTGGGACTGGGCTGTTCTTATAGCGATAAGTTCGTGCACGTATGGGCTGGATGCGGTTGTGGTGTCGAACAGCAATTCTCGGGGCTAGATTCAGGTGGTAGTAGGAGCCGGTGTCGAGGATAGTGTAGAAGCTTCTACCAAATTTGCAGATGAGGTCGTGGGTGATGGCCTTCAGTGAGAGCTCTGAAAGGGTCAGTGTGTTGAAAGGCTTGATATGTGGAGTAGGAAGGGGAGAGAATAATCTTTCACCTCTTTTTGCACTTTTTCTAGGTGTTTACGTTGTGTGGCATTTAGGAGGAAGACCAGGTAGGGAGGCATAGGTGAGCTTGGGAAGTATGAATGTTGAGTAAACACTGACTAGCTCGGGCGCAACAACTCCGAAGGACTTGAGTCGGCGGATGAGGTTGAGAGGGAAACTGGAGGATTTGACAACTTCACTGACGTGTGTTTTCCAATTTAGTTTGTTGTCTATGGTGACGCGAAGGAGCTTAGTGGAATCTACAACCTGGAGTGTGTTGGGACCTAAAGTAATGGAAGGGGGTGGGACAATGTCGGAGGAGAGGTTGATGTGTATAACCATGGTCTTGGTATGGTTGATGGTGACGTGGTTATTGGTGGCCCAATTTTGGAGACTGTTCACAAATTCCTGGAGGGTGGTATAGTCTGGAGCAGAATTGTTGACACTGATCCCAATGGTGGAATCGCCGACATATTTCCAGCGAGCAGGGGTTTCCTTTAGGGCATCATTGATAAGCATAAGGAAGCATAGTGGTCCCATCTTGGTGCCTTAGGGGACGCCACAAGTGAGTGACTGAAAGGTGGAGACAGCCCCTGGAAGCGTACAGCTTGGCGTCGGTCACTGAGGAAGTCTATAAGCCATGGTATAAGACTTCCCGAAGCCCGAGGTCAATAGCTTTGTTGATGATTATATTGTGGTCGACTAGGTCGAATGCTTTAGTAAAATCAATGAAGGAGACAGCTGCAGACGTTTTTCGTTTCTCGAGATGGCGGTATATGTAATCGAGAAAGCTGACAAGACAGTGAGTGGTGGAGGAAGTTTTCATATTGCCAAATTGTTGAGGGTCTACGACTCCTGCAATATCAGCATAAGCCCAGTCGAACACAAAACGTTCACAGATTAGGCTGGGTATTGGGGTGATTGCAATAGGTCGTAGCTGATAGGATTGTGGGCTGGTTGACTTGGGCACTGGTGATACACAAGAGGTCTTCCAGTGTGTGTGTGTGTGAGGCGTATATGTATGTGTGTGTGTGTGTGTGTGTCTGTGTGTAGAACCCTGAGATAGATAATTTTATAAGTGACGGATCGAGAATCATCAGTAATACGGCAGAAAAATAATAAACAACAGAAAACGAAGCAACAAGAATATGGGAGGGACTATGATATACCTGATTCATGATCTCTAATGCCCCCCCCCCCCTATAGACCCACACACCCTATCTTACCATCCCAATACCAAGACTTCCTGACATATTATTTAAACCACAAACGATTACCTGAATTGTATAGTAAAGTACAGCTGGAGTTAAGTTGTTGGTATGCTTACAGACGATTAGGGTAAGTAGACAAGTAAATAGACTCTGAGGAGGACTTGCACGATTACAGACAGGCACGGAGGCTAACAGACATGCACGTATATCATAAAAAGGCACGTAAGCTGACAGACACAGGCACGTAAATTCACAGACAGACACGTAGACTCACAGACACAGGCACGTAAACTCACAGATAGGCATGTAGACTAACACGTAGATAGATACACACGTACTCACAGACAAGCAGGGTACACACAAGAGAGAGATGGGGGTAGCGTGACCATCGACCATTAGATAAGGGGAGAAAATTGGATCGTGTATAAGGGGGGGGGGATATTTGATGACGACACTGGCTGATACTAACGTGTTGTGTGGCTCACCTATCTCTCTCACCTCTCTCCCTTCTCCCCCTCCCTCCACCTCACCTTCATTCACTATCATCCTGTGCTTCCCCTCGAGTGATGCCCCACCTACACGAAGCTGGATAGTTTTATAGTTCAATCTGGGTTTTGTTTTGTTTTGTCACGCCTTGATACTACAATATATATATATATATATATATATATATATATATATATATATATATATATATATATATATATATATATATATATATATATATATATATATATATATATACTGTATATACTGTACTTGTATACTGCTGTCCGGGGCGTTTTCATTCGTCATATCCGTATTCACGTCTATACGGGGCATATTTCATCGACGTGGTGATAGATATTCCGTAAAATAGTCATATACATTCACATTAATTCAGCATGTATAATTGTACATAGACAGTGCATGTATATAAATAATATACATAAACAGTGCAGGTGTACAAATAATGGTAAGTCAAGGGTCTTCAAGGGCAGGTACTTCGTCATGGCTATCTGAGTAATATATAAGATAAACATGAAACAGTCTCAGTAAGCCTACCAACACACAATAGTTTAAGTCAATGACGATATATTTTATTGTAAACACAGAGAAGCTTTGTTTATGTCTTTTGTCTTAAGGCGAATAAATAGTATATCCTCAAACGTCCTCATTAAGCTTCTGAAGCCCTACACCAATAATGATGCTGTTTTAGGTAAATTGCTAAGTTTCAAGTAAATCTGTACACTTGTTCATGAGTTATTACAATCTCACGGCGGAAAGACCATGAACTCTTCCAATGGACAGGCCACGGAACGGAGAGTCCACGGAAGCAATGGATAGACCAAGGAACGGAGAGTCCACGGAAGCAATGGCCAGGACAAGGATGCGACGGACAAGCTTACTAGCGGTATCTCACAATAATCCGGGAAACTCGTCTTGGTATAATCAACTAGTTTATACACTACTGAAGTCTCTGTCATCTGCAGGGAATATCACTCACTTTTACGGCACAGTTATAAAGTTATTATCATACTTAAAGTGACGATAATTCTCTGTTCATTCTCCCGTCAGCTGTTGTGAGTAACTTACAGAGGCTGACTCAAGTATATGAAGAATACAGTGAGAGACAGAAAAGCTAGTCCAGTAGAAATTTACCTTCTTATGATAACAACATTTAAGAGACGTGTGTAGATGTCCTTGAGAATTTTGCTCTTAAATCTCCGCTTCCTCTTCCTTTCCTACCACACTCCCGCCTGTCCAAATCAGTCATATTCAGGCGTGAGTATGTCTTATATTTAGACATTTAAGTTGAGCTATATACGAGGGTGGACTGAGGGATGGTGAGAGGGGTACAAGAGAGCCCACATCCTCCATCAACATCAGTAGGGACTCTTTTCTATCTAACGAAAAATATAATAATTTGCTTCGTGGAGAAAAACTGTAAAATTACGTTTAGATATACTGTATATTTTCTTGTTTTTGGGGGGGATTTCGTTGAGGATGGTGAGATTGAGGAGTTGATCCGCCAAGAGGCCAAGCTTTAGTTATATATACTGTTTTTGTATAAATGCTTTACGTGTTCTCAAGTGCTAAGTTTCCCCCTCCCTTATCGATGAGGAGGAGGGTGATCAGTGATTCTTGGAGACGCCCACTTAGCGCCTTTGTTGAGGACCAGCTGGATGGTCCTCGATAATCGCCGAGCATTACTCTCACTCGACTTTACACTCCAGGAACAAGATGTATACACTATTTTTACCAGACATATATAGGTCAAAGAAAACCAAGGCGTCAAAATCCCTTTCGCATGACTGGTACACCCCAGATAAAGTTTCCATTTGGCATATTGACGGCCATACTTCTAAAAAAGAGACATATTTCCTACGTTTAGATAGTTACTTCAAACCGTTACAAATCATCCTGTAATAAGCATCAAGATAACAATGAAGTATAATTCCAGTCCCTCTGAGATAGTGGGACTGGTGGTTGGCTTCACTCTACTTGTTCGTGAAAATGGCTCCAACATTTGGTATATTTTCGTTTGCAAAGATCTTATTTGTGTAACCTCTTTATCCTTCACCTAGCATGATAGCATACTTTATTTTTTTAGAAGAAAAATCATGACCGTATCTGGCAAGAATGTATAAATAAAAACTGTGTTAAGAAGAAGCATAATGTGTTGTCTAATGGTAGACCCTGTTGTCATATGGCATCACGAAAATTGTGACCAAGTCCCAGTTGCTGATTTGACTTTCCGCCTCATTTACACACAATTGCAGGTCTCAATTGTTTCTCTTACTATTGACAACACAACTTATACATCGTTTCTCACTCTTGATTTGAGATGAATGTTCCTTGAAACCGCAGATGAAAGAATACACATAACTGCTTACCAACACGTACATAGCTTTAAAAAATCAAATCTCTCTAGGACTTTACCTTTACCTTTATTTTCTTCGCCACTTGAGCGGTCGGCCACGTCTCTGTTACCCATTGTTGGAAACTATTTGAGTGACGGCAGCTCAGAGACAACCAACCAGTCGTGTATTCTCCTAAAATAATCTGTCTCGTAAATTCCTGTATCTTCGTCTTTAGTCATCATATAGCTAAAAGATTACAGGCCCTGAAGTGACCCAATTTACAATAAATACTGTTTAGCCTATTGATATATCTCGATATTTTTGGTATAATATCCATATTGTTTCTATATGACTTTATGTATTCAATAGTTTTCTCATTACAATAATTTTCATTCTTAGCACTTTTTCTCAACCCTGTACCTCGATAATTGAATTTAAGGTAAAACCACCAACTCGAGTATATCTCTGACACACGTTAGCTTCTCTAGACTCATATTTGTTCCGTCAAGTAGAATGTACTTAGTAGATAATACTGTACAGACATTGGGTTGAAGAACTCACACTTCTCTCACTCAGTCCCTAAACGTCGGTCTTTCTGTATCGGCTTCGGGGTAGTTGTGGTCTGGCTACAATCCTCACCTCGATCCTCACACCTTTATACTGTTCACTTAATGACAAATATGTTCTGACGTTACTCGCGCTGTTTGTTCTTACTTCTCAATGGTATACACTGGCCCTCGCTCTTTTTAAAACAGAACAAATGATGTTAAAGTGGTCCCTAAACTTTAATGTTGTTATAATGTTATCACTGTGCTTCAACAACTAAGGTGAAACTTTACGATATTTGAGTAATAGGCTGTTAATTTAGTGATCCGTGAATCAACATCAGGCGTTCATATATATATATATATATATATATATATATATATATATATATATATATATATATATATATATATATATATATATTAAAATTAAATGTAATTTCAGGGGCGGATCCAGGAACATCAAAAGGGGGGTTCCAAGAAGTTGTGGGTAGGGGAACATGGCGAGCACATTTTGAGACCATGTGCACTCGATAGGAAATATTCTGAGGTCAATAGTAACTAACTTTCACTTTATAAAAACGCCTGAGTACAACACAAAACATACCTGTCCTTTGTCTACTCCCATGTTTAGGGAGCTGAGGCTGTGTCCACTGTGTCACCTCTTGCCAAGCACAGCTGTTGCTTCTACCGATCACTCGAAAATAATTACTTTTTTCGAAGAGGAGCCTTTTATTTCCTCAATTAGTGTTATTAAGAAGGACATGCGCCTTCTGGGTGATGTATTTTGTTCTTTGAGCTGTCATCTTACCTGTGGCTGTGCTCACACACGTGTCTCTCCACGTGTAAACAAAAGATCAAACAAGGCTCCGGCATACCACCCGGTACACCAGCCGTGAAGCAGGGCCACCAACTACACCCTCTCCCTTAATGTGTTGTAAGATAAAAATAGGGGTAAGATTATACATATGATGGTGTGTAAAATGGGGAATAAAGTGGGGACCCCAAATTAAATTTCAAACATACAGCCGGCAGTGTCTATATTAAATAACCACAGAATGTAGTATTGCGTAAGTGATCCGCCACTTCGTTTAAGCCAAGACAAGGAATATCCTAAAGCTCTGAAACTCCCTTTTTATTTTCTTTAGGCCCCGATACTAGCGCCATATGATAACCAAGCTATAAATCATAGAAAATGGTCCTTGGTGTTCTCGAGAAATTGTTTTTATTTTTAAACGGTAACTAGTATTTTCCGCTAATTTATTTCCTCTACCACCGGCAGTCATTTAACTATTTTTATTATGTATCATTTCACCACGTTTGGGCGATTTGTCTCTTCTTTGTTATTATTATTATGAACTATATTGTCCAGTGTTAATGCAGGGGTAAACTGGAGTACCCGATAGAAACTTACTTAGCCAGTCTACATCTGTAATGATAAATAAAAACATCAACTATCAAATTTAATATATTTGAAAGACGGCTGAATGTCAATGAGCACGTGACGGCTTTATCGGTTATCCTTGGATGAAAAGCAAAGTTTCCTTACTGTTTCCCATTGTCGTTTACCTGCACTGTCTCAAAATACAAGAAACTACAGTGTACTCACGCGGCCTACGTCCACTATACCTATGAGGAACTGTATAACTGCATAGTTTATTAATATGTTTATCCAATTGTAGACCTGTTTGAGAATTTTAATAATTTATTATTATTATTATTATTATTATTATTATTATTATTATTATTATTATTATTATTATTATTATTATTATTATTATTATTATTATTATTATTATCCCATCAGATGGGCTCAGGCGAAATAATTTCAAACTGGGTGCTGTGATTCCAATATTTTTATAACTCTTATAATAATAATCATCATGAATTATGAATTATGTTACATAAAATGTGAACTGGTGTGTTTAAGTCAGTCTGCCAGAATTTAAAAAAGAAAACGGGAGTATTTTATGGTAAACTGAGGAAACAAATTTATAATCAGTTCACCAGTGTCTGGAGTACATGACCATTCATCTTCCTCCTGCCTTATTTAAGAACAATTGACACTTACACTAGTGGTCTCAGACAGATTATTGGTACAAGGGCGGATCCAGGGGGGTCCCAGTGGTCCTGACCCCCCTTTTCACCAGAAAAGGGTTATAATTGTCTAATGTAAGAAATATAGTCGGTAAGAGCTAAGATGGGTAGTGAATTAGAGAATGTTCATATTTACGTAAAAAAACACCTTTCTCGTAGATTCACAACAGTCACCAATACCCAACAAAAAATGGGACACCATTAGACCATAATTATCACTAGAGCAGAAAAATTAGGGAGAACCTTCTACAGACCATGGTTGACACACCTTGAATTCCAGTTGGTTGAAA
Source organism: Homarus americanus (assembly GCF_018991925.1). Lineage (NCBI taxonomy): Eukaryota > Metazoa > Arthropoda > Malacostraca > Decapoda > Nephropidae > Homarus > Homarus americanus. The sequence goes on from NW_024749657.1 coordinate 7,031,961, forward strand.
GCAGTAGACATTAATTGCAGCATTTTAAAACTCTGGCGATGATCAACACGTTGATTAGAACCAGCTAGCTACCTGAAGGACAGTCTATCAGAACAAGTGAGATCAGTACTGTACTGGGCTCCAAAATAGCCCATGACTAGACTATCAGGAACAATGGTGGTTCCTACACAAGCCACTGGCTTAATATCCTTCCTCCGTCTTAGCTGCATCTATAGGTGGGATGGCCATTAGGTATATGGATAGGAAGGAATGTGAGACTACAAAGTTATCAGCATTCTTGAAGAGGAGGCAGAGCATAATAGCCAGTTACTATAGACCTGTGAGTCTCACGAGTATCAACTGCAGGAGTGTAGTATCCATCTTCAGTGACAATCCAATAAATATGAAGTATATTTATATATATCAGTTACCCATTCAAACATTTTCTATAGTTTTATTTAGTGAGACTTCTCATATCATATGTACTTCAGTTAACTGGCCACATATTTCACAATACTTATACTCATTTGAATAAAATAATTAGATATAATACACAGCATTAATATTAAACTTAAGTATTATCTATTGGTAAAACTATGTTAAGAATGTGAGTAAACATTAGTGAGAAGCAACACTATACTACTACGAATGTCAGAGTGTCAGTTCGTAATGGCCACACAAACATGTATCAAGGGAGAGGAATTCGTACGGGGAGGTCCCTGAGAAGTGAGTGAACTGGTGGTGTTATAGACATGAAGTGCACCTCATGTGGTCATAGGTGTGTGGGTGGCAGTGTGGGCGGGTGTGTGTGGGCGGCAGTGTGGGAGGTGAACAGTGTACCAGGTGGGAGGCTGTGGGGTGATGTGTGTAGTCAGATGGTGTATTTAAACATCACCTACCTTCATGTTTGTCTAGTCACATATGTAATTCGTGATATATTTTTTTAATATAGCTGAGAAAATGTATAAAATGGCGGTAAAATTTGGGTTTTACCAGAAATTATAGGTTTTTCTCAATGTATTTGGTGTTGTTCATTCTAATTTTATTCATTAACTCACCAGCAATCCCTAACCTAACCTAACCTAACCTAACCTAACCTAACCTAACCTAACCTAACCTATCCTAACCTCTGGAAAACTGCTAGATGTCTCACATAGTCTCAATCTCAGAGTTTATAGAGATAATATCAATCCTGATGGCCACGTGATATTTTACTTGAGTTTCCTACATGAATTTACCATCTTGAGCAATAATAACATAATGATATCCAAATCTGTGTACAAATATATCTTATAATGCAGTTTTTTCATAGTTTTTAGCTCAGGAACCAAAACATGTGGAGTGAGTCATGTGTGCCATAGTAGTGAGTCAGTTGTAGTTGGTATTATCTGTAATTTGGTTAGTATATTTCTTTATAGCTAATGACTCTACATGCTGGTAGTGGCTATGAGTCGTGATGTATATACCAAATGTCACTATTTACTAATTAAAGGTCTTATAGTCAGGATAAGAGCTTTGAGAAATGTAATGCATCATAACATACATTTAATTGTTTTTTGTATATAATTTAAACTCTTTATTACCTTATAATTCTGCCATATCCTGTATCTAGATTTAAAAAAGAAACAAGTATTGGTATAAACTTTTAAATTATCTCATGTAAATCATTGCTATCTTTTAAACAAGGATCTTTCATGATAGTTCTGGTATCAGTTAGTCTCTTTAAAAGAAGCTAAACAAACAAACTAAAACCAGTATAGCCTCCCCAACCTAACACTCTTGTACCGTACGAGTTTTAAATTAAGTTAGGTGAGGTTTAATGCCAGCAAAACAGAGACATTTTTCTTTCACTGGGATGTTTTGTTGGTGCATCTGCCCAATGCAACAAAGGCATCAACGAAGCGTCTAAATGAAGAAAGGCTACGTTTGGATGTTGGGAAAGCCATCATGAAGTTTGTTTACATGTAGCAGTGGCTGGCTGAAAGAAGATCCTGAATTATGATTTTATGATACTGAACTAAAAACGTTTTAAAGTGACGAATAAATAAAAACATGTCACCGTTTTATGTTACATTTTAAATTATTATCGTTTCATGATTTAATTCAATTTTTACCTAAAAGTATTCAACACCTAGTATGAAGCGGCAAAGCTTGCCGCCTAACCGTTGTCCATTCTCGCAACTGGCCGGCCGTCAGGCCAGCAGCCAGCAAAAATGGCCAACATGTTGGGAAGAAATTGCCCAGTGTGTTGCCACCTTAAACTAGATTTAACTGGTATTTTTGTTAGGTAAGGTTAAGTTAGATTTGACTAGTATGTGTTTTAAGTAAGGTTAAGTTAGGTTTGACTAATATGTGTCAATTGCCTTAATGCTTGGTTCACTTTATACTTGTAAATAAAATTTTGACACTGGTTGTGGTAGAATCTGAAAGCGATAAACAATTTTTTAGAGTACCTGAAGTTTAGTCCCCCAGCTTATCTCACCTTAAGATTAATCACCCTGGTGCTAACATAACCTAATCTAACTTAACCTAACCCTCCCAAGATGGCATTGAGGGTGTTAAATCAAGTGAAACAATCTAGTGGCTAATCTTCAGGTTTCAACATTTCTTCTCTTGAAATAAATCATTGAATTGTAGTTTAGCCATTAACCTTTCCCTCACTTTTACCAAATAACTACCAGCTTTACCTGTTATTCTTTGATTTTATAATAAATTGTCTTTCTGCCATAGATCTAAACTTGTAACATTGTCTTTATCTTACAAGTGTGTGGTATAAAGTAAGACAGTAAATGTTTCAGTATGCTGTAGTATTTGAAATTGCTCATTTTGGTGGATGGTGTGTGGATTTTCTCTTTTAAGGGGAATCTATTGGAAATTGAAGTAGGTGTCTTAATGATAGTGTGTACATTGATTATGACAGTCTACATATTTTATGGTACTTGAGCTTTTCATTTATGCAGATTTAGTCTTTCTTTTATAGCAGCAAGTTTACATGAGACCTGATTTGATGTTTTCCTTTACTTCCAGGACGACATGAAAACGAAGAGGATAATATCGTGTTTGCCTTAGAGCGAGGTGTGTCAGGAGTTGTTCGAGAGGTACTGGGAGTTGTGTGTCGACAGGATGGCATCCCCAAAGGCCGTCGCCTCAGTTACCTCAATGCAGCTGTCAGGTCAATATCTAAGATTACATCATCGAACCAGTCAAAAAAGTCTTCATACTCAGGAGAAGAGAAAAAGATGTTTGATGACATGGTGTCCTCCAATGAGAAGAGCACCTCACCACAACCACAAGTTGACTTTGGTGAGGAGGTCATCACCAAGGAACAATACTTCTGCCTGTAAGTTCTCCCATCTCACTTCCTCTTGCTACTTTGCTACTAGTTTTCATCTGTCATTTTTTTAGGTACTTTTACCACAATTTGCATATGGTGTATGGAACTAAGGTTGTGTATATCTTAGTTTTGGTCTAAAAGACTGTGCTGCATTATAAAGAAATAGCTAGACAGAACCAACACAAGCCAAGGCTATACTACATCGAGCTCACACTGTGGACTCAGTAAATCCAAGGATTTATTCATTTTATGATTTAGGAAATATACAGAGGCTTTAAGTTGGGAGGTCTGGTTTGTGTTTTTGCTTTATTTCCTTAACAAAACTTACTGTGCTTTGTTTATTAGCATTCACCCCACAGCTTACACCTTTACATTCTACGCTACACATTGATTTCTTTTTATTGATAAATGCTGCATAGGTACAGTGGAGTTGCGATAATTTGAGAAATATGTACAAATTTGCAGGTACAGTGCAATTCCTTTTATCTGAACTGACAACCATATGTAATCTTACAATAATTTTCAGGTTGCCTGGTCCTATGTTGTGAGGATTACAGTACAGTATGCTGTATATACATACTCAGTGACATTAGTTTTATTTTTAGTATTTATGGTCCATGGGACAGTGTTCTGTATATTCACCATTGCAGGTTACGGTGCTGTCTAGTCCATGAAGGAAAGGAGGTACGTGCAGGTGGCCTCCGACTCTTACGTTACCTCATCCAGACACCAGAGGATGTGCAGGCTCTCATAACAGTGAACACCGTACCTCTTATTATTCGGTAATGTTTGAATAACGATAATCTTTCAAACACAATATATGTGTTTTAAGGTATATATAGTAGCCCTTATGTCATGGAAGTTATAAATGTTGCTCACGGTGACCATTAGCTTGTCATAAATACAGTACAGTATAGCGGTTTACAAATGTACGCTATTCATTTTTTGTCATTTTTATTTCTGTGTTATTTAGTAAGAATTATGAGTTCTCTAATTATTTTGATAATTTAGAATGTGTGATATACTTAAACTTTTATTGCTAATGAACTTTTTGCAGGTGTATGGACATCATGCTTGATAATCAAATAGAACGTGTTCAAAGTCTGAGGTTGGCTCGTCGGATGCTGCAGGTAGCACCCAGTCTCTTCCCAGTGTCCCTGGCTCGCTGCCTTATAGCCATTGCTCGTGATGGAGCTAAGGAGAGAGACAGACTTCTTAGATCTGCTCTTGCTACGCTTAATGAAATGGGTGTGTATATGAGAGCCCAGTTGATGACAGATAGTTACCAGTACCTCGCATGATGACTCACCAGTAATTAGGTTTTATACTGAATGAGCACTTACTAGAGAGATATGAAAGAAAATTACAGTACATGAAAAGCATAGATATTAATAATTAATGGTTGTCATTTTTTACTTCTAATGCACTACTCCCTGGTGCTTCTCTGCCTTGTGTCTTTGAAGTTAATGTAAGCATTGATTCGCTGCAAATAAATTGAAATAAAAGCTAAGGTGATACTGTAGACAGATTGTGTGCTCAGTATCCTTACATTTGTTCACCTTTTGATCTTTTAAGCTGTGCTCAATACTGCCGTGTTTGTGGAGTGTGGTGGGGTTGGCGTCCTACTCCATAACATCTTGGATTGTGCGATGCCACGTATCAATGAAGCTCTTCTGGGTGCTATCCTCTACCTCCTCAACACACCTGAGTGGCGGCCACACTGTGCTCAACTACATCAGATCCTCGCCCCGTTCTCTGACTTTCACTATAAACATACAAGCTATGATCTTGAGTACTACAGTAAGAGGTATGCAAGCTGAAAATGGGATGGTTGACTATCTGCCTATTCTTAGTTGGAGTCTGTTACAATGTATATATTGTAGGCAATCTTGTTTTATTTATGTAGCCATTTTAGCCTCTCTAAGAATGTAACGACTTCACTGCACAAAAAGTTGAAAGATTGACCCATTTTGTACAGTAAGTCTTGAAATAATCAAAATAGATTTGATAGAACCATTATGATGTTCAAAAGGCATCAGTTTGAATCTGAGAACGTCTGCCATATATCGATAACTTTAATTATAAATGTACAGTGGAGTCGCAATAATTCATCAGTTAAGAACCAGAAGACATTGTGAACTATCATATTGTGAATTATAGTCTATTAGATTTAAATGTAAATAATTAGTTAGGTTCCAGTGGCCAAATAATATACATACCTGTACGTTCAGTATACTGAACAAAGTTCAGTATGGGAAGAATTTTTTAGAATCGTTTTGTATGGTACCAAAAAACTCACAATACTGTACTACTGAACTGGATAATCACCAAATATTTCAGTAAAGAGAGGTAACACTGTGTACTGTACAGTACCGTGAATTCTGATTATTTGACCGCATAATTAAAAAAGAGGCAGCAATAGAGGTATTGTACCTGTGATTTTAAGAATATGAATTTGTGTTTTGCAAACTATTGGAACTCCACTGTAAATCATTTGTAATTATTCCAATGATAATAAACACTGTGCATATGTATTTCTAGATATGAGATAAGTGTGCTGTAGATGGAGATTCATTTTAGCTTTAAACTTACTGTCCTTGAGGATCTTAGAAACAATTGTGTCGAGCAGTATTTTCATAATGACTGTGTCTTGAAAGGTATATTGATAAACTCCAAAAGTGCAGTTTCAATACAGTACATTACTGGAACTGCAGTATGCAAATTTTTTTAATTTTTTTTTAATAGTAAGCACAGCAGTATTTTTACCTGTTCTCTTCATTATAATTTTTTATCTTTTACTCTCGGGTGTAGCGAGGAGCGTGATCTGCGGACACAGGCAGGAAAGTTGGCAGTGTTGGTGTGCCTCAGGTCTTGGTCTGGGTTGGTGTCGCTCTGTCAACCAGACACAGCTGCTCTCAGATCCCTCATAGCATTACTGTATCCCAACCATGAAGACACCAGGGTAAGTCTGAGCTAAGATTATGTTCTGTAATAATGCTGGAGGAGAGATGACAATGTCCAAAATATTAACCTTTCATTATCTTTAGTCTTAACAACGCCAGTTGATGGTAAGTCGGTGTGTAATTTAGGCGTGAGATGAATGAAGCTTTGTCTCCATGTAAACTGTGTAAATCTTTGTCCTCATATCTTTTTTCAGTATCATTCAAGGTTGGCTTAAGTCCATTTTACTTATTTTACCAATGTTTTTCTATCCCTTTGGATCCACTTCTCTCAATCTAACCTCACTAGAGTCTCTCAACCTAGTTGTATCACACCGTATGTTAAGCAACCCCCTTGGTCAGTTCTCAGTGACCTCAGTCATTAATGTTGCTGTACCATTATTAATTTTATATTATCCCACCACATAACCCAAGTCTTCTTATAATATGATGTTTCATAATTTTGTTGGTACATTACAAACAAATATTTTGTAATTGTTATATGACCTGTTGTACTTTAGGTATTGTTATGAATTAACATTTTTGTGAACTCCTCCTCAGCTGTTTTAATACCTTCATGTTATATAAATTGTTTTGATATCAAATACTTCTCCTAATAAAAAATAGCCAAACTTTGTTAATTTTAGTTCATTATGAAACATTTCTGTTGCCATTAGACCTTTTATGATAGAGTATAACCAGGTACAGTCGTGGTCAAAAGTAATCTTGCACACTACCACCAAACCCCTGCGTCTGGCTGGGTCCTTTCTGCACAGTAAGTCGTGTGGGGTAGGGAGGGGGGATTGGTCCACTTGGGAGAGGGCCGTTTGTTGGGGACAGAGGTGTGGGAGGGTGATATGTGATGCAATTGCTCATGAGAGAAGGAGGGGATTGAAGAAAGCAGGCATTTTCATGAAATAAGGAAGGGAAGGATGGAATTTTTTTTTCACTATTATACATAAGATTTACATGCTTTATAAGAGGACCCTTATTTTATGATTATTATAATGTGCCATCCATTTCCTTAATTATCATTGTTTCAGGTCGTACTTTAGGTTTTAAACAACGATATTTAGATATTTATAAGAACGTGAATATGAGGAGAAATAAGGAGTATGAGGGTGGAAATCATATTTATTTTTTATATTTACCAGCATAGGTCATACAGAATATCAATAGCCCGTCCAATGTCCTCCTCACCTGTGAAACGTAGTCTCCCCAGCCTAAAATTATATAATTTATATGAATATAGAGTTAAATATATTTTGTTTATATTACACACCCAAAATTAGTCATTTAAATATATCAAACGTCAGCAAACCATCAAAAATACTCACGGCAGCCGATTTCCCAAGTTCTCAGACTCCTCCCAGTGGGTTAACCAATGTCTCAGAGTGACCCCAACTTTGACACCTTCAGGTGTTAAGGGTTATCTAAGACCACATACACTTACAATATACAGTACTGTATGTGGTCCTTGACTTGCGTCCTCCTACCTTACCCGGGTCCACCCCTTCAATACCTTCCCCACCCTCTTGTGACGTGTCGTGTAGAAAGGCCTTGAACTCGCTGGTATGGTAGTAGGAGAGGTGCATGATTTCTTTTGACTGAGATTGTACATTATGTTGAACCAAGTCTTGGCGTTGGTCTGACTTAGTATTGTATGACATAATTATGAGTATCAATAGTTTCTTGTAGACAGAATGCCTCTTCAAGGTTTCCTCCTAAGTAAGCAAGTAGAGAGAGGATGATGGAGTGGTTTTGAAATTATAACACCTGTTTCCCTTATGTCTGTTAAGTATTTCACTAAAAAAAAAAAGTTATTACCTCCAGAAAACAATAATAGAGTTGCTGTACGAGTTGTTCAGAGTGCCGTTTGTGAACTGGGTTGGTGACTATGAAGAGGCTCTCGCTCAACACGGGTCTGTCTCTTCCTCGGACACAGACACCTGGCGACTCCATGAAAGTTTTGTAGCAGCAGAGGCACGAGCAGTTTTACCTCATATTGCAAAATATAGGTAAGCTGTTTTTATATTTAGTCGTATGTAAAAGTTTCTAGATGTAACATTCAGCTCAGATAGGGATGGAGTTGTGTTTGTAAATTGAACGCTTGTGTTTGTGAAATTAAATTGTAAATGTTTTTCTTTTTGTATCAATAGAACAACAACATATGATTTAAAAGTTTTAAGATACTTTAAGATACTATATTTATATATTTGTGGGTTATAGGTGTTCCTGGGAGGTGGACTACAGATAAAGCTCTCAAAATGACAAGCTGAGGAAGATTCACTTTAAACCCTTTTTTTTTTTACAAATGCAGGAAATGGCTTGAAAAGATGTAGATGTTTATTGAATCATTTTAACTCATTCTCTTTTACCTTTTTTGTTCTGTTCTTTTGACATACATCTTCTTACCTCACTATTCTTCACTCTTAGCTGAACTTGATCTATGTCTTGAAGTACAGGTCATTTACATCTTTCCTTGTTATAATTTTCTTTTGCAGTTTTAAAAAATGACCTATTTCTTCATTCTATAGCAGGTTCTTTTTGCCTCTCCAATACAGTATGCGGTAACCTACATACTTTATTGTGTTTTTTCTTTTCAGAGCAAACCTTATCCAGAACCACTTGGCATTGGTGCTGTATACATTAATATGTGTTGACCTCTTCCCTGCCCTATGTGAAGTAATTGTTACCAGCTCAGCACCTGTGTCTGTTAAGACCACAATATTGTTGGGTCAGTGTTTTTTATAATTTCTATAACCCTTGTGCTTAGTTATGTTCAGAAGTTTCTAAGCAATACAGTGTCTGGAGATAGAGTTAACTAAGTGAGTAGGTACCTCCACATTGGTGCTTACAGACTGGAATCAGAAAAGTGAATGAAGAAAGAAAATTCTGTTTTGATAATGTTCAAGTTATCAGTCTCATTACAGTTAAGGGGAGGCAACATTAAGAGGTATTATGTTAGTTCAGTGAGGATGGTCGTGCTTCTTTCATCCTAATTAGACAGAAATAGAGTAAAGTTGATAGATAATCTAAGAGATATTTCAGAATGAAGAGAAATGGGATGCAGTGTAATATGCTGAATACATTACTTGCAGGTGAATTACTCCACCAAGCTAACCAGAACTTGCCTGGGGAATGTGGCTCCCTATCACATTCACTTCCCATTCTACTGGAGCGAGCAGCTGGTAATGATCCTAACCAGCGCATGCGAGCCACCCAGGCCATCACAGCTTTGTTAATGTTGGCTCGCTCCCAGCTCAACTCCCACGGACAACCCATGTCTCTATATCTAGCTCACATTATCCGTTGCTCGCCCAAGGCCAAGGAACGCATTCCCAAGGTGTACAATGCCTCATCAAGTGCCAAACTTAGTAAGGTAGGTTTGATATATTACAGACATTGTGTGGGTAGTATATTAGAATGAACCTGTACTTGAGTGTAATTTCAATAAATATGAGAAAATATGAGATTTTTATAGTTTGCCATGGATGTGGCTTGGAAATATAGTATTATGCTTGACCATCTATGTCTATATTCATATATACTCGTAGAAGCTGACTTTTCTTAAATACTTTGCCATATACAGTAATCATAAAACTTTACATGCATGTTCATCTTCTTGAGTTCTACAGCAACTCATGAAAAATACGTCACTTAGACATATGGGTCTGCACTTTCTGACCTCAGGTATCATTTATATTAAGTTAACTTTTGATAGTCTTCTTGCAGTGCTTGGCATCTGTGTTCCATTTCATGAAGGCTGTTTTTTAGGGCTTGGCATAGTGAAATATGGGACTTAATAGTGTGATACTGATTTAAAATAGGAAGACATGGATGCTTGTGACTGCACACTCAGAATTGTATCATCAGAGGAATAGCTAAAACAGAAAAGAATTAGAATATATATATACTGTATACAGTATTACTAAATCTTGTCTGCTGTTCACACTTCTTTTTTTCTTGTATTTATAGTGGTTGGGAAAAGACCATGATGAACTAATCCAGCAAACCTTGAAAGAGTCAGATGTGCTCATCTCTGGACGAGACCCTCACACATGGAAGTGGGACCTCATCATTCCTGTACTCAGAGTAAGCAAGTGTTTTCAGGCTCAAGAGTATTTGAAGAGTTTGTACTATCTTATTTCTATTAAAATGGCAATTCATGTGGCCAATCACTAAACAGTTACAGTCTGTGTAGTTGTTTCTTTTAACATATGCTGAATGTCTTCTCCTATTTTTATTGTTATTATTGTTTGATTTGAATATTTAAGCATCGGATAATAATTTAAGCTCTAAATGTTTTGGTTAAGTACCTCGGCTATTTTTTACTACAAATTGAGATAACCTCCTAAAACTGTTGCAAAATTGATAATGACAAGTTTTTTATCAGTGTAGAGCATTTAGGGGAGAGGACGTGAGTATGTTTGTGCCTTTAGGATATTTGATCTTAGTGAATTGCTTCCAGTAAGTCTTATTTTGTGTGTTACTTTCATCAGATAATGAACTAGAATAGTTTGTAATCAAAGTTTATGAGTTGTTTAGGCAGATAATAATGAGTGTATCTGTAATAAGAAAGACTTTGATGTAGTCGTGATGGGGAATGTGTAGGTTTATGCATATAACAGCTTGGTGATTGTAGATATTTATAGAAGAGTTACAATTAAATAGAATAATGTGAAGTCATGTAAACGTCCCAAATTCCAATGTTCTGGTTTAAAAAATGGAAGTGACATTTCCTTGATAATGAAATTGAATATATAAGCAAAATATTATGGTTGATGTAATTGATTTTTGTTTGTCATGGTGATTGGACATAACCCAACTTTTTGTGTAGGTCATAGTACTGTATTGTATACATTGTGTAGTACAGTGTATTAGTGCACATTGTTTCAAATGAAGAAAGAATGGAATTGATAGACAGGTAAAACAATAATTTGCTTGGTTGTCCCTCATATGACTAGACCTACTACTCTACTGTATGTTGCCCAAGAAAGAATTTGGTCATCTGAAATGACCAGATATTGTCTGAATTGTGTTATTCCCATAAAGGGAAGTGACAATATATTTTACCGAGTGTTTTGTGTCTTTTACAGTGGCCTTCATTATCCTTGCAACGGTTGGATGATAGCAGCTACAGGCTCTTCATAAAGAGGGTCCTGCATTTTTACAAGCCAAGTGCAGGGCTCTTTGCCAATGTTGAACTTACTCATAATCTTTCCCAAGTGTTTGCTCAAGGCCTACTGCACTTCTGTGACTTTCTCCTGGGAGCAGCTGAGGTATGATAAACCCAAGGCTGTAAACTCCTAACCTAGAATACTATTATGCTTATAAATTGCAGGTTGCCAGGATCTTCATTAATCTCATTTCATAGTTTATACAAGTTGATAGTATTGGATTATTCTTTAATTTCAAGATGTTTTGAAATATGCATTTTCATACCTATTATTGTACTTGAGTATGAATGTAACTTTACCTACAATAGTGTAAGAGCTACAGTAAAAGATGCCTTCTAGGTCTAACAGCTGCTGCAGTAGGATATTGTAATATTGTGGTGTTGATCATGTGGTCTTTTTTGTTAGCAGGTAAAGGTAAGGTGCAAATAAATTGAATTCATTATCCTTTTGCTGCTTCCTAGACTTCCCATTTACACTTTTTAATTACTGTTTACACTTTGTTTCACTTGCATAGCATGACTGACAACTTGGGTTGACTGTCCACTGTCTTGTATATTGTGGTTTCTGTCATTGTCACGCCATAAGTAAAAGGGTAATATTTAGATACAACAGCTGTACACATAAGTGATTTATGTGTACAGTACTGTATTAGGGAGCATTAGACATCTCCCCAGAAGTGTTTTGATATATGTAATGAGAAAAGTGCACTGCATGTCACAAGTGTTTTAAATGGATTAACCCCATGAGTATGATGACAACCACTTGATTATGATGATATAACCCCTTGATTATGATGACATAACCCCTTGAGTAAAATGATATAACTCCTTGAGTACGATGACAACCCCTTGATTACAATAACATAACTCATTCAGTACAATGACATAACCCCTTGAGTACAATGACCACCCATTGAGTATGATGACATAACCTCTCAAGTGCTTTATCAATCCTATTCAAATCATTGAATTATTACTGAAAGGTTTAAGGTATCATAAGGTATCATACCCTTTTCCAAGTTTGGTCAATACCTGTAGTTGCAAGAACATAATATTGGCAAAATTGTATACGACAAAAATGGCATTGGCATAGTAACATATTTCTTTAGATAATCATCTTGTTCCTTTATTGTTATATGTACTCTTAGATCATTATTTATTTTATTTTATTTATTTTTTTGATGATCTAAAGTTTCCTTGTATAGTTTACCTTCTCAGGAGAATAAAAATGACTTATGATAACTTCTTTGAAACTTTTAATTTTCATCCAATTTTTTTCTGCATACAATTTGTCTCTTACAGTTGTGTTTGAATTTAAATTGTAATGTGCAAAATATACCACAAGTTTTGCTAACTGGTTCCCTCATGGTGTAGTTTAACATTGTAAGTATCCAGTTAATTCATAGGTAGATATTACCCTAGGTGGCCAACCAACTCAGCCTCACCTCAATGCTCAAAACAGTATTTTCACACAAGGAAAAAGTCAAGACAACACCAGCCACATTGTCAAGAACTTGCTTACTGGTCACCTTATCTTCCTACTTTTCCAAAATATACACAAATTAGTTTTTAAGCTTATGGAATTTTATAGTATGTAACCACATTGCAGGCTCTAATAGCACTCTCTCCTGTTAATTCTGCATGTTATTACTCAAGTAGTTTGAAAAAATATATTTTTAGAATTATATTTAAAAAAAATTATACTCTATTAGACTTTTCCTCCTGAAATACAGGATGACTGCAGTAAATACTTTGAAGAATTGTTAGTGGACGTGAGTATGAACCTGTCCTATGTTGTGTGTGAACGTCCACCCCATGATGCAGTTCTCTCACCGTCGCGCCTTAACACCACCACTGCACAATATTACTTTCTTGCTCTGGGTAGACTCTCTCACTCACAGCGCGGATACGACATGCTTCTGAAAGCTGGCATCTTTGAACAGTGAGTAACTGTTTTGAGTTTCAAACATCCAAAATTAGTTAAAAATTAGATTTTGTCAGATAATCCATTTTCTAATTTATGACATGATTGTCCATGCAGCATACATTAGTTATTTAATTTTTTCTAAAAAATGAATTCATCACTAATCTTGTGTTAAAATTTCTGTCTATTCAGCCATGTTCTCTAGAGATGTCATTGCTTGTGTCTCACCATGTTGCTTCTGCTCATCATCTGTACTGTAATCACCATCTTGTCTGTATTTAATCATAAAATCTTTTAAATAATTCTATTATCTGTGAACACCCTTAAAGTCTTGACAACCACACAACCCCCTGGACTTGGCCATACCAAGGGTTGCACTGTGTAGAGCATGAGAACACTAGAGCTACATCACCCTAGCCTTCAATATCTCATTTGTTACTTGACTCACTCCAGTGCCTTCTTCGACATTATATAAATATATGTTGAAACCTCTTGACAATTTGGTTATTTCTCACACCTTCACTTACACATTTATATAGCCGTAGGGTAATATCACTATCACCCTCAGTACAGGTAAGCAGACTATATTAACCCTTTGAGGATGATGGCTCAAGCCACATCTCTTTTAAAATTATGATTTAAATATAATTCTGAAGGAGTGAACCCATCATCCCCAAAAAGTTAACATTACTCGTTTTTTCTTTTGTTTTTGTTTATCTCTTGCCCCACAGTTAATTTTGTTTGTAGCTCATTTGTTGATAGTTACCATGGTGATTGCACTGCAACGCTTGACAATAGAAATGTTTAGGTGCACTTAGAATTTTCTGGAACATTAATGATAAGAATAATTGGATGCACATGGGATATTTCTACGGTATTTCTCTGAGCGTGAGAGACCCTGCGATAACCCCTATAACTTTTAAAGTGCTCCGACTCAGAACAAGTAAAGGAACAGAATGGCTTGGGATGTCTCGGTATTGTGTTTGAAGAGGACAGGTTTGGAGATTACAGTGGTATAATAAACACATCTCTAGCTGCTTTGTCACTGTCTTGGTCTTGCCTGGAGCGCTTTGTTTGGTAAGGAGCTCAGTATGGTTTCTCTTTAGGGCAAATTACCTTCGATATTTATACTTTTGGCTTCACTCTTCATTAAATGATGAGCAGCCTTACTGCAGACTCTTAAAGGAAAAGTTTTATTCAGTTGTGAAGAATCCTAGCATTTTCATGGATTATAATGAGCTATTTGATTGATTAGTTAATTGTACTGATTGATCAGAATTGGCTAGATAACAGCAAATTTACCCCCATATTCCAGATTTGGGGGCCATGGAGTGTTATTTGGTTGGAAGGATAAGTGGTCAACTCATTTGAGTTAGAGTATCACATCTAGCTGAGGAATGGAGGATTGTTTAAGGACACTCATTAAATATCTTTTTAAGCTGCTTGTACAGTATTGTGAGAAATTACCTGTGTTATCATGATCACTCCTCCATATATATTCATCTTTTACCATTTCAAACCTTTTCTCACTTAGATTAATGCTGGGTACTTTCAAAATCTAGAGGAAATACATATACAGTACACAGTTTCCATTTATTTATAAACATATATTCATTGTTACTGCTGTGAGAGATTTATGTTCTTTTATATTGTGTTTCCTTTCCACAATATATAAATGTGAACAAATTCTTTTTGCAGATTACAGGAGCTTGTGAGTGTGTCCAATAGTGATATGTATGCCAAACTTGTCTCTACTTGTTTAGACTACTCTATTAATGGACTCAACAGGTAAGTTCAGCTGGTACAGATGTACAGTAATAATGATAGTGCCATTATGCCAAAATATATAAGCTTGTATACTAACCCTCATGCTGCTACTCTATCAGTGTTTTCATTACTTGAGGTCTTCTACACCACCATTTTGAGGTATGCCTGTACTTTCCTTCTAGTAGGACTAAACTTCCTATTTTCCTCATTTACTAAGTCCAATCTAACACTGTTTCTGGTAATTTTAGGGCGATTTTGACCAAGATTTTAACCGGCTGCCAAGAATCGGCTCGTGTGTACGCCACTCAGTTCCTCCGAGCGCTGGTTCGAGTGGGTGCTGATGACTTTGCCCGTTGGGGAGTAGAGTTGCTGGTAGCCCAGTTGTATGATGAGAGCCGCATCGTGTCCTTAGCAGCTTTGGATGTTCTGGAGGAGGCTTGTGATAATGAGGTTTGTGCATGATGGTGGTGCAGATCTGCTAAACAATTTCTCAGTTAACAATACACTGGCCAGTTTTAGTTGCCTATGAAGGCACTACTGTAAGAAATTAAAGTTGGAAGTTTCTTCTGTTTAAGGTTCCTTGGTAATGTCGACATAGGCCAATAGTGAATGTTAGAGAGGGCAAATACTTAATTTTTAAAAGTCCTTGATAGGTGAAGTTAATTTTTAGATGATAATTTTAGATCATATTAGTATCATATTAACATTATATAGGAAATAACTACAGTACCTAAAAAGTTTAAAATTTACATAAGAAAATGCTCGTAATGATGTGTAGAATGACAAAATTTAAGTGTTAGAATATAAATTGGAGGAAGATTATTTTTAAAAAATATCTGTTTTTCATAGGAGTACCTGGAAGCCATTTTGTGTGCTCCGCCATCCGTCCTGCACTTGGGAGACCGTGGACAGCTGCTCATGGCCAAGTTGGTATCATCACCAAGAGGTTTTCGGGCATACCGCGATGCCAACTTTATTAACACCTTGTTGCAGAAGTGGTCCACAACATACAATTATAAGTAAGTTTAAACTGCTTGTATTAAGTTGCTTGTTTATGATCTAACATAGAGAGTAGTGGATATTCTTAACTTCTGATTAGTTAATGATATTTTATTCACAATGATTTTTGTAATTAATGACTTTAGTGAGTAGTCATGAATGTAAAATCTATGAAATATAAAAAGAAAACAAAAAGTTTTAAAGCTATAGTTGTGGTGGTTACTTGGAAAACTATCTTATGTGAGTTAGAAGAAAAAAAATTAAAAAGGAGTGTAATTGTTGAAAAGGGTGAGCAATGATAATGCTGGTTATTGAGTATAGCAAGTTCATATAAGAAGAATGTCAAGTTAACATAATAAAGTTGACTACTATTAATTGGTAGGAATATACTGAGCAGAGGTGAAGTACTTGTACACAAAGAAATTTGAATTTGTGGTTAATGTTTGGGAATAGGTTGGGGGGGCTAACAGAGGGCAGTTTTGCACCCAACATGATAACCCAAATAGAAAATGAGAGAGAAGCAAGAGGCTAGAGAATGCACAATTAAAACTACCTGGGGGTATTTATGTTTTGTATTCATCTTTAACTCTTACAGATTGTGATAAAATTTTTGAGGTCTGTTGAAAGTTTGTAGTTAATGAGTAGTTAATGAGATGAAACCTTCAATAAGAGTTGGTTTTAATGACCAGTTAATGTGTCTGGTAAAGTGAGACATCATTGTAATTGTTCTCAGGTATGTGAAGCTGATGCAGACAGCTGTTAATGATTCAGTCACTCAACATCAGCGAGGGGAAGATGGTGCTTATGGACGACGCACTGGCAGCAAACACGTCGTTCATGATGTTTTCCTCCTGCCTCACCTGTATGGATCACTAACACAGCACAAGGAAGGATTCTCCATTCTTATGCAACATGATGCTGTGAGGAATATGGTCCAGGTGGGTAAATATATATCAGAGCCATCTACGTGTATTATCATTTGGCAAGAATATTAAAGGCCAGAACATCTACAGAGCCAAAACACTTACCCCTGAAGTGATTGCTCTTCTGCCACCCTGATGTGATCATAAAAGCAGGAATCCTGGCTGGTCCCCATAATTGAGCTCCTAGATTCTGATTTCATATTGTTCCATTTACTAGTTATTGAAATGTGTTAAATATTCCTTTACCATATCACGGTTAAGCTTTCTGATGACGGTACACCCACAAAATAAATTTAATTATATTAAATGTGTATGTTTTAAAATTTTGAGTATACTGTACTTAATAAAGAATATTATGTTTTCTCAGATTATCAAAGCTGGTGCTGTATCCAATCCACGAGAGATCTTCCAGCTTAAGGTTGCAATATGGGCCATGGGTCATGTAGGACTGAGTAGTGATGGAGCAGGTTTCTTGAGCTGTGAGGGAGTGTTGCCAGTGCTCACCCACCTTGCTGCTACCTGCCCTGTGTACTCAGTTCGGGGGACGTGCTTCCATGCTCTGTGTCTTGTGGCTACCACTAAGGACGGGTCTAATCTCCTCAGGAAATATGGTAATTGCCAGTTTAATGTAACGTGAAGTTGCTCCCTGCATCCCTAATTCTTTGAGGAATTGTTTTTAATTGTTACTTTCCTTGTGTGTATCAGTTAAGTCAATGTCTTAAAAAGGCCTTTTGAATCTTAAAAGTTTTGATTGTTACAATGTCTTACAAAGTCCAGCAATGAAACTTAATTTGAATAGTGTGCCACTTTTTTGTTGATGGCAGCAGAGACTACATTCTGGAGACAGTAATTTACTTATAAAGATCAGCATACTACAGTATATTGCAACTGAAATTAGCAGTGACAATTTTAAATACTTGAGAGGAGAATCTCTATTTTCACTGCAATTTTATTGTCAGTTCGAGATAAAAGTAGGTAGCTAATTCTTCCTTGAAAGCAAGTTTGATGAAGCATTTTTTATATAACAAATTGTTAATTTTTGGGGGCAAGTAAAAACTGCTTTCTCTAGACAACTGATTCATAATCAATTACTTGTCCATGGGTAAGAGAAGGTTTAGTACAGTACTCTATTTTGACCCCTATGATGGCTACTCTTTATGTGATGTTACATTAATTACCTCCATGAAGAATTCTGGAATGCCATGAGGCATAAAGTCAATTGATTGATGAACGAATATAAATACTTGTATATTCACCTCAGGCTGGGAGTGTGTGCAGCGACATCATCATGAACGGTGGCAGTTTGTGGAGGAAACGTTGGATGTGTGGTCAGCAGCAGCCAATCAGGGCCAGGATGAAAACTACATTAATATAGGTGGACACCAAATTTCAGAAAGTGATATGGATGACTTTGAATTGTCGAAGTAAGTAGCTTCAATATCTTTATTAAGTATTTGGTGATTGAAGGGTGTGTGTGTGTGATGACTGTTGACTGATTTAAAGAAATTGATCAGTTTTGTATATCTGTAATGCAAAAATTGGACTAAAGGACAAGAGAAAATGAAATGTGTAAAAGAAACTTATCTTTTATAGCTATATATAATATGCTCCTGTGTATTTATCAAATAGTTCCCATGATGCTATAGGTCATGGCCACTATCAATTTTAGCCATACCTGTGTTTGTATTCATAGATACCGTATATATTAGAATACAGTATTAGAGAATATTGACCTGTTAGAATGGATGATCTGCGTACATTATTATAATCAGTACCGTGTCCTTGCAGGCCCGGATTCTATGTTGGAGATGACTCTGAAGACGGCAGTGATGGTGGATCACTCTTAGTTGAAGGTATTGGGTTGGACGACTCATATCCAACTTCAGGCAAAAGTCAGGTTAGTGTATATACTTAATACACCTGAAAAAGTTCCTAATAATTCTGTACTTAACTGAAACTATCTTGGCATTGCAGACAGAGGAAACAAGTTTGATCTTGTAAATGTTTTAAATAAGTATTTTCTGTATGTTTAGTCGCTGTGTTGACCCACGCCCAGACACGCTAACCATTCTCCCCTAGATAAATATTACCTTACTCTCATACACTGTATACTGTACCTTCCTATTTTGAAGTACATATCTAGTAACCTGATATAGACATTGTACAGTATTATGTTAAAGATTTAAAATTTCTTAGTGTACTCATATGATATTTTAATTCATTAATTCCTTTTTGCTGCCTAGAATCACTTGGCCTATGTGGTCATTTTTTTTAGTTTATTTTTCATATTTTTTATTAACAAGGTAAAGTTTCAGGGAAATTGATTAACTTGTACATCTAGAAGAGTAATGGTTGAATGAATTATGCGATTGTATAATTAATCACATGTCCTTTAATACATTTTTTGTCAAACATTTAGACTCTGCCACATAAGTCTAAGCCTCCAACTACAATGGGCCACCAGCGCAGTCTTTCTGACTGTGCACCAGTGATGGAGGAGTTGACATCATCAGACCCACCACAGATGTTACCCTCACAGGATGACCTCACCTTAGGAAAAAGATCATCACTACGCCTCAGCAAACTCTTGGCTAGTGTGCGTAGAAAGTAAGTGAACTCAATAGATGTAATGCGATCATTTTGGAGAATGACTTTACTCTTTCATAAAGAGTTTCCTTAACTGTGATTTTGTTCAAGTTAGTTCAAAATCACTTAAATTCCCTGGCAAAGTTTATTGGACTGGAGAAAATAAAACTCTGACCCATTTTAGTATTCTGTGGTGTTAGAATGTTCATATAAAAATGTATGGATGTTAGAGAAAGTCTCAGCTTGCACTGCTTCTCCTCAGCTTAACTCCCCCAAAATATTTGTGAAGACAATTTGTAATAGTAAGATATGTTGTCATAACAGTGTTTAGGTTCATGCCATCTTTCCTCAATCATCTTCAATATCCTGTCTCAATACCCTACCTGTAGTTCATCTTGGTGTGTAGTTGTCCTGGTTTATTCTACTTAAGCTTATGTTGCATGTTTTTCTTAACCTTTTGTGCAGTATTAAATTTAAGCAGTAAGAACTTGATGTTAATGTCTCTGGTGTGATGGTAACTTGAAAATTTATTATGAGCAGAAACATGAAGTGAGTGATGTCAGGATATTGGTGGGAGACACTTGAAGATAACTCTATTGAAATTGGTGTTGGAAGTAGTCTCTTCAAGTAAGAATTAATTATATGTATTATTATGAACAAATTGTCTTTAATTATTATTAACTTTGTTATGTGAATATTAGGTCAGAACGGCGTCGGGAGTCTACCAGCAGTCGTGCCAGTAACTCTTCTACAGCTTCTGACCGAATGACTGATCGCATGGCAGCATTCCTGCAGTCTGCTCGACGTATCCGAGGGATCAGTTCCAGGAGCCACTCATTGACAGACCCTATGGGTTCAGATGATGAAGCAGGAGATCAACGTTACACTTTGAGCTCAGATTCACTATCAGACCCAGCACAGGATATGGAATTCTCTGCTGCTGAGTTGCCCCATGATGGCCTTGACATATCAAGAGACAGTTCTCAGGCAGAGAATTCGAATTTCCTAACTGTCAAGCCACAGCTGTAAGTATTGAGATAAAATACGTGACACAGTTTGGATACATTTTACTGTAGAAGATATTTAATAATTTAAAAAGCCAAAAAACTATTTGTTGAACATACACATCATATACAGTAGTATAGCTAAACAAGTTAAGTATATGCTAGGTATTTTAGAGTTGCTCTTGCAGGTGGAAATAAAAATAAATACAAGAAATCAAGTGGTATCATGTGCACCTTTCTTGCATTTATGGTTGGATAATATAGTCCAAATCAGGCATTTAACTTTTGCCTCTTTCAAAATGTCTTCCAGTAAGTCAGTGTTATCTGTGTATGTCTTTCTTCGTATATTATGCGGGAACACCATACTGAGTGAATCCTAAATTGTAACACTAATAACTACACTTAAGTTGTCAGGTTCAGGTTCATTTGTGTTATCACCATTCTACTGTACATATTTCTTAAGGCGGCATCACACTAGCACTCTTCCCTTCAATTTTCCCAGTTTCTGTTGTTCTTTCCACAAATTGTCAATATTTCTACCCCGTCTCTCTCAGGCAAATAGTATCGTTTCCTCCTGTCTGGCTTGTGCCAATTTCTGTACTCGACAATGAGGCTATGTATATAAAATAAATATCGAACCACGTTAAGTAACTAAATTTAATTTTAAAAGTATTTGGTATCGCATTTTTTTATAAATTGCTTTAATGTAAAATTTTGTTGTTGTTGTTGATATTCGTAAATACATGTGATAAGTTTGTTTACATTGAGCCATGTGTTCAACGTCTCCACAACCTTTCAAACTTTCCTGTGTGGACACACCTGTCCGAAGAATACACGATAGACAATATTAGATATTATCGTTGCCCGTGTGATCCAAGGGACGATAGATACATAAAAAAAATGAAGAGGAAGGCAAACAATGCCATCTTCTTTGTTTACAATTGACGAACACGGAAAGATTGGCTTGCTAGTTCTCTATGTGTGTGATGGCGCGCTCATGAAAATAATTTTTTTTAGAAACTTGATGCAATAAAATGACGGAAAAGTGCTAGTGTGATGCCGCCTACTGGAAATAACCAGTAGACCTTGTTGTGATGTAGTTTAAATATTTAAGGGTGGTATAAAGATTGCATCTGCACATTATTTTTATGAATATGAGATGATTAGTGTTTTACTGTCACAGCTTAAATATTTTACTCATGATTAATGGGTCAACATTTTTGCCGTATTTATTTTTGGTGTTCCTTCACTCTGTCTTCTGCTCCTAAGGAAATTGGACATTACTTTATTCTAGGGAGTGTCGCTTGAGTCCTATTGCAAGTGGAGCATCAATAGCCACACTTGGATCACAATCAATTGCTGATGGTGGGGTGGAGTTGAGGCGAGGAGGACGAGGTGGTTCCATTCGAGGCTCAAGCGGAGCTCTCTTTGCTGAAGATACTATAGACAGAGCTGCAGGCAGCTCGACTCCTATTCTGTTAGGATCTGCAGCTATAACAGGCCAGCCATTGTCTACTCAGAGCTACCTCACACTACGCTCCATCACCAACCATCGTAGGGTTGTGTCAGAATCGAGCCAAGAAGAGAAAACCACACGAAATTCACTTAAGGGCTTTCTCTCTTCTAGTTATGAGCATAGTGGAACATAGTAAGTATACAAAAATTCTTTGCTGTTTCTTCAATACTTTATGGAATACCTGTAAAAAGTAGTTTTTAATAATAACCAAAGATAAAAGATTAGAATTTGGCATTTGAAAAAGGGAAATGTAACTTCAAGTTGTAATTTATATTCTTGAAATTTTACAGCCGATACATTGCTTTGTTTCAGTTTGATGCGCAATTTACTGGATGTACGGGGAATGGTGCGATCTCCCTCAGGCTGCAGTGAGGTGTCGTCTGTACGTTCCGCTGGTGTTCGGGGTAGTGGACCAGGTGGCAGCAGTAGTAGAGGGCTTGGGAGTCAGGCTCTTAGTAGTATGACTCATCATCAGTCTGGCCAATGCTTTTTAGGATTTGCCTTGCCACTCGACCTAGACTTACTACTGTACGATGATTTATATAACAAAAATATACAGCAGCAAGAAGGGGGAGACCGTGCAAATGCTATAAGCACAAGCAATGGCATCTCTGGCAAGGATAGATTTCCTGCAATCACAGAATCTGAGCTAGAAACTCAATCTGAGGAGAATATCTCGAGAATTAAAAGTAAGTACACAGTCACGTGTATCCAGTTTAGTTTGGATGTTGTAGTCTGAAAAACATTATGAAATTATCTGAACAAGAAAGTTAAGAGGAAATGAGGTGATTACAAGCATGTACAGTAATGTAGTCAGATAGTATTGGCCTTATGTCTAGATTAAAAAAAAGCACCATTTGTTCTGCTGTTTTTTGCAATTATGAGGTGGCATCCCTAAGTGAGGTTAGCTCTGCTGAAGACATTGATGTGGTTCGTGGTCAACAGAATAACACCCCACCGACCCTGTCTGGCTGTGGGGTTGAACTTGTGTCTCAAGAGTCAGTACTGTACTGGATGACAACCTTAACCATGAGTGTTTATGTTTAGATTTAAATGGTCATACATAAGTTTAATAGACAAGTGAAGCAATTAGTATAAAACATGACCTTTATGTTAATATGGATTATATATAGAGCCTCCGTACTCTATTTAGTTGAAGAGACTGATTGGGTGAAATATATCTAAATGTATTAGTGTCAAAATACTGGTTGTCAAAATTAATCAAGAACTGGTCACATATTTTTGTGTTGGATGACCCCAGCTATTGTCAACCACTGTAAATGCTGTAGAATCTTGGCTGACACTTTGCTAATGATTGGATCTGACTTTAAACAGCAAACGGTGTGAGTAATGGAAGGAGAAAAATTAGTGTTGACAAGGCCCCAGGGTTGGAGAGCGAAGGGACTGGCTTGGAACTTCACACTCCACAGACATGCCTGGCTTGTTTCTCCATCGCCCCGCCCTCCACACACTCCAGCCCCTTGCATAAGTGTTAGTTAAAATTGTTTGTTGACTTTGTGGTAGTTTTGTAATTCACGATTTTGTGTAAAAATCATGAAAAGGAGTTGATTGTTATTTAATTTTTGAGATTGAATGTTCTATTAATATTAATCTGTTTACAGGTGCAGTATTTCCATCTTTTTTATTTAATTTTATTTATTTATTTTATTTTATTTATTTTATTTTTTGCTGCTTCTGCCAGGCCTTATGGATGAATAGAACAATCATTGTACTGTATTAGTGTTTTTGTCTATCTGTAGATCCTCTGTTGTTTGCTGGTAAAAGATTACCTGAGGTAGATACATAACACAGTAGAGCTTTGGACTTTAGGAAGATGAGGAATATATTTTTTAGAAATTTAAATTCATTTAATCAGAATTTATTATAATTTGAAACAAATACTTTGAAAGTACCAAAAAATTTAGTTATGGACTTTAGGATCTTTAGAAATACATCTTATCAGTAACCATTCCTCACTATTGGGAAGGTTTAAGCAGTGGTATTAGGATATTACTTTACTTGTAGACCTTGAGTCCTGGTACTGAACAAGGTTGTGTCACCATTCCTTAATGCTGAATTTTAAACTTTACAATAAAGAAATATTAACATTAGAGATATTGTTGTAGGATCTGAGTAGTACTTTAATTATGAAAAGTGAAAGTGGCTCCCATAAGCTGGGATTGAAATTTTCTCCGAACATTGTTCCCAATTCCGTAATTTTACAGAAAATTCCGGACTTGGGAGCGATTTTCTTAGGGACACATTTTCTATAAAATTCTGAGTACATTTTCCTGGTACCCGGAAAATTCCGGGGATGGGTGATTTTTTTTCCGGGTTTAAGAGATGAAAATCAGGCGCACTTTCTGGAAATTCTGGGAAAAATTTTCTGGTACCTGGAAAACTCCTGGGATGGGGGATATCTTTCTGTGTTCAGGAGATGATGTAATGTACAATTTCTGGAACTTCCGAGAAAATTTTCCTAGTACCCGGAAAATTCCAGAAAATTCTGGGGGATGAGAGAGTTTTTTCCAGCTTTGAGAGAGTTCTTGTTACCTGGAAATCTCTCATTCCTGGAAGTGCTCTGCACCAGTTTCAGGTTAATGGAGATATCACTGTATACTAAGCCTTCAGTACACAAGGAGTCAGCATGGCCAGTACTGTACTCGGCTCAGTTCACTTCCCCATGTTGTAAACTTGGGTATCCATTTACAGCTGGGTGAACTGGGAGCACCCAGAATTTGAAACACCAACGCCTGGACCAAGAGGCGAGCGGTGTATCCACTCAACTGCCACACTCATACTGAAATGATAAAAAACACTGTTTTCAATTTACTCAGTCAATAAATAGCAGTACTGTACTGCATATCCTGTATTGTAAAGGCATAATAACATGACTTTCTGTGTTTAGGTGAGAGTAACGGGCAGGTGACTGAGAGCTTAGTGGTAGAGTCTCCTCCCCTGCAGCGGGTCAAGGCCATGTCTGAGGTGTCAGAAGCATCAGAATCTTCTAGTGTCAACAGCCAAGGTTGGGATGACTTGGGTGAGTAAATTACATGTCGATTATTACAACCACTGATTTGAGTTTTATCACAAAAACTGTTGAGATATTAAGGATACCACATTTTCACGAATTCATATAAACTGTACTTTATTCCTAGAAAAATTAGGTAAAAGTGGTGATGCAGCTTACTATCAGATACAAGTATTAATAAAGCCTCAAAAATACCTCTTAAGTATTACCGTAATTCCTTGTGCGCTCTAGTACTACCTCTAATCAGTCCCCACCACCATTACCACCTCACTCTAAGCCAAAATTACTATCAGTACCACCGTTGCTATCATCACTCTGCTTTTCAAATTCAGATACTGTATATGAAAAGAATATTAAAATTGTGTGTGTGAAAACAACTGTGTGCATTATGTTACGGTAATATACACTGTTGCTGTGATAGTATGGTAACTTAATGATATTCAGATATCATGACTCAAGTGCTGAGGGCATCTTAAAACAGGAGTCACTCAGTTACTTTTATTAGTGACTCCCTCTGTTGTGAAAACCCTCTGATTATTTAATCCTCTAGTACCTCATGCTATTGACTGTCCCTCAGTGCTGCTCATAAACCATTTGAGATCACTGGATTGTGCTCACAAACTTACATTTTATCATCATCATCATCATCTTTGGTGTCATAATATCTTATCAAGTTTGTTTTGTTTCATTTACAGGTGAAGGAAAGTCTGGGCCAGAGCGAGTCAACCAGACCCTGCTCAGGAAGGAGATATTACGCTTCATAACCAACCTCTTGTCTTCCATAGCTGCCAGATCCTCAGAATCAGGTTTGATATGAGTACAATGTAATTTGTTGATGGAAAGTATAGTACAGTATAGTCATGGTGCCATATGTATTTTATCTTACTAATACTACTGTATATTAATTTGTTAAGAGACTGGCAACATGTTTTATGTACAGAATATTTTTGTCATCAGTAAATTTATAATACTGTAGAGTATATTATCCTGAAATATCCATACTGCTGTTTGGTTATATCCTTAGCCCAGTTATTTCAGACCACTTGCCTTATTAGAAAAGGCTTGGTAGAATAACTGAAATATACAAACAGTTTTTTCTATCGAATTGCCGGCCGTACAGTAGTCACCAGCAAACTGTATTTCCTGTTGGTCATGTTCTGTGCTGGTTAATAAAAAACACATAGATTGTCTGATTATCCAACAACAGACATGTTTGAAATAAATTCTAGATTGAAATGGTCTGTAAATTTACAAGTTGGTCCAGGAAATGCTGTTATGTTCCAAAAAATGTGTAGATAAATGTGTGACTAATTTTGATTTCTTATGAAGAATATAGCTATACTTTTTTCTTCAGTAATAAAGATGTAAAATCAGATAAATATACAAAATGATACAACAATGCTACACATTTATGGAAATATTTATGTATCCATTAGCTAGTTTCTCTGATCAGTACTGCCAATGTTCCCTCTCATAACCTTTTAGTTTTACCATGTACAATATGTCACTATTAAACAATCTTAAGGTAGAGACAAAGTGATATTTATGAAACTTGTTACTTGAAATCCTATTGTTGTTTAGACTTATAGACCTTGAGCAGACAAATTGAAAATAATGTGACCTTACCTTTGAATTCAACCAAATTTTTTATATGAAATGTATGTTTATGATTATATAAACTTTTTGGGAAGGATTCAAAACATAATTATTTTTGTAACTACTTGTTGACGAATTAAAATTCATATCTATTTCAGGATTACTCACATTGAAGCAGCGTTGGCCTCACGCATTCCGTGACTCTTGCCTCTACTCGGAGATTTGCCTGATCCTCTCCTCATACAATTATCGCTTAACAGCTCGTCGCTTTATACAGGAACTCTTCATGGATCAGACTTTCGCTGAGGTAATGAGAGGATTTTTCATACTTTCTAATTTTGGGGGGATAGATTTGCATTACATTACTGACAGTGAATCATAAAATTATTAATATTGAAATAAAAAAGAAATCAGACATATAACCTAAAGCAGTTATTCTTGGGGTAGCTCGAGGATTATAAATAGTGGTGTAACTAACTTAAATATACAGTGATAAGTCTCCTACCATAAAACAAGGAATATCTGTCATCGGAATGTATTGCATAAACGATCAATAATTTAAATGTACAAATGTGATCCAAATGGTGTTCATATGCTGTAAGTTAGTGGTTCTCTTCTTGGATTTCTGAATGTAAAGGACACACTAGCAACAATTTTCTGACAAGTTTTGTAAAGAATTCTACGTTGTAATTTGAGTTTAAGGTATCATGCATAGTTGTCTGTTGCATGCAGGAAGAAATACCAAGTTTATGAAAGGTTGATGGCTGTTGCAGTAAGTATATATACCTCAGAGAAAGAGTAGACATGGAATCACAGAAAAACAGACACCACATCCTGACTCATGACTCAGCCTGGTTTACACAGCTACTTACATCTTTCTCACACTTTTGTCACTGTACCTGATCCCTTTCTTTGTCATATTAGTTTGACATGTATTATATGGTAGTGGTTTCAGTACATGTCTTTTAATGAATATATTACTTGACCTTAAATCCAACTTCGTTAATTATTAATAAATTTCAGATATACACCGAAGCAAACCGTCTACTGAACAATCAGCTGGAGGGGCTGTGTGAGACAGTGAATCCTGTTGTTCACCAGACCCCGGCTTCTGTGCATGCCTTCACCCTCCAGGCTCCCACAATGGCTGACATTGCTGAGGTAACATTGTCTGATAAATCAGATAAGGAAGAAGATTGTTAGTTCTCTTGCAGCCTATTGTAATGATAATAATTAACTTTATTCTGGTCATCTTGAAAGCACAAATCTATGTTCCTTTAAGGACCCTTAACTACAACTTTATGAAGTGCCACTAGCAAAGCATCATTTTAGCATTCTTAAAGAAATTTGCATCTAATTATAATGATATTTTTGTGTGGTTTGCAGATCAATACTTCATTAAAAAAGTTTGATACAATACAAAGTAGATGCATCAGTATATGATAGGGTTTTGTTAATTGGCATTTCATGTGGTTGTGTTGTGTCCTAGTCCCACCACCGATGTTTCTAGTTCCCTTTGAGAAGAAATTAAGTTAAGTATTCATTAGACTGGCAGTGGCTCAGGTATTCAGTTACAAAAGTGTGCTAATTGTCTTCAGACCGATTTTAGATGCTCATCAGGGTTAGAAAGAATTTACTGGTATTTGAAAAGAGGGCAAACATTTGGGCCATTTTCACCAACTGTAAGGCACTGAGTTGCCTGTAGTAATGATGCTAGTCCAGATCATGTGTAAAGTGCTCAGTAACTAGCCACCATCTCTTTGATCAACTTTGTATTGTGTTGTAATAGTGTACTTGGAGCCATCCCATTGTCTTTTGGTTGGGATGCTACTCTGCAGCCTGGAACCTCTGTGTCATCCTTTGAAGTGTTAAAGTGAAATGATGCAGTGCTGTACCTGGCATAAATAAAATTGGTCTCTCTGCATTGTAGTATCCCAGACTAGGTAATTCCCTTTTTATTATTTCATGGTTATTATCCCATACAGTAGGACTTTGCCTGTAGCGCTCAAAATGTGACCAAGTCTTCAGTACTTGGTTTTGATAACGAAAAGAAAACAAAACACATACGTGGCTTAATTTATAGAGGAGGGAGAAGTAGCAGTTTCATAACGACTTCAGTTGTATAATGTTTGTATTTAAAAAAAGTTGATGCATCCTTCATAACTCAGTGCCTAGATGATTGACTGATTGGTTGGTTTAGTAAGAACAGAGGTAATAATAGGTAGATGGATCACCAGTAGGTGCTCTTTTTATGCTAGAGAGGAAAGGATAAACTACTTTATCTACTGTTAAAGAAGGTTGTGTCTGTGTTGGCATTCCAGGTTATAAATTGAGCAAGATTTTGAAACCTGTAAATTCCATATTTTATGAAAGACATATTTTGTATAAATATGTATTGTATAGTATTGTTTGACCATGAAGATGAAATAATTCTTAACAAAGTAATGGATGTACAGAATACTTATGATAATTGATATACTGTATACTGTATGTATAGTTTTTTTCTTTATTATTTATTATTATATATAGATTTTTTTCTTTTTTGCTCAATATATGACAGACATGAGTAAGATTTAACTACATTTGGCCCCTGACATTGACTAAACCAAAGAATGTCTGTTTAGACATGGTGTTGTGCCTTGGTTGAAGTAATTGACAGAGCTGCTGAATTATTAACTTTGATAGTTTGACTGTAGAAGTGAAGTATGGTAATAACTGAATTATTTATTCGAATACAAAGTCTGCCGACAAGCCAAAGCTATCCTGTTGCCATTGTTTTAATTTTAAGTAATGTGAGTACTCCATTTATTGTTTTATTTAACGATGTACCAGTGAGCTGTTACATACAAATAGTTTGACTAATCAACTACAGCAATAAGAACAACAGTTGTAGGCCCCAATTTCATAGTGCCACTTGAGTGAGGCTTAGTTAATTACCTCTAAAGCCAAGTATAGTTTTTACTTGTATTTAGACTGTACTAATTGGACAGAATAGTCATATAAATATTACTGACTCTTCACCAAATTGCCTTACTGCATATTAGCTAATGCACAAACCAGATATATTGTAATGTACTGTAGCTTTGATGCTGTATCCTCATGGTAGATTGCTTCTATTTGTAAGAATCCTATGCTGATTCATTATTTTGATATGGTTAATTGGACTTCTGCATTCCTCTTGAACATAGGATCTGATGATGCTTTTTTGTGTATTGCCATTAAAATGTACATAAACTAGTGTACGTACAACAGGTTTCCTGATCTGTAGCCACTGATATTAAGGCTTTGTCCTGAGCTAAGTTGACTTGGCAGAGGGAAAATTATTCTAATAGCCAATGAGGTGTCTTGGTCGGTTTGTTTAGTCCCAAATTTAAAACCTGCAATTTGAACTTACTAGAAGACCATCCCAAAGTAGGACAATGGGTTACTTGTGGTTATGTACAGTCATGGAAAAAAGTTTGCTCCCCACAGTGAAACTGGGTTACGGGAATGAGTCTCCGAACTGACGTCCCCTGACTTTTTCATATCATTTGAGGTCAATCGATGCTGTTTCATTTTGGGCGAGGGCAAAATTTGGCCCCGACTGTACCTGCAAATGCATCCAGATATTCAGTAGTGTTTATCATTACCAGTCTCATGTGACATTGTAGAGCTATACAGTTCTCCAGATATTCGGTATTTTTGTGTATGAAAACACTTACAATGACCTGGTATTTCTGTTTTGTTGTTTTAGTTACCTTGTAGAAAACCAGTGCAGGTAAATACATTATGCACAGAGGGTCCAGTCCACAAGTTTTCAGTCTCCATTTAATATTTTTATTGATGGGTTTTCTATGAAAACCCATCAATAAAAATCTTACACTTTGTAGTTTAACTCTTGATTTTAAAACTCCCCTGCCAAGTAATTGAAAATGATGGATATTTTAGACATTTTTCCACTTCTGGTACAGGTATTTAAAATCTCTTGAACTGTAGTCTTCATTGTGTGGTAATAAACCCCAAGTAATGTAATGTTTTGCTGTCCCAGCATGCATTGGACACTGTACATTTCTTATACATTTGTGCCATAGCCAGTGTTACCGCTCAGGTTGCCACCTGCAATGACATAGCTGCACTCAATTAAAAGAAAGTTCATTAGATTTTTTTAATTTTCACATTATTATTAATTTTACAGTTCAACTGAACATTTCCCCCCAATCACCATTTTA
Source organism: Homarus americanus (assembly GCF_018991925.1). Classification (NCBI taxonomy): domain Eukaryota; kingdom Metazoa; phylum Arthropoda; class Malacostraca; order Decapoda; family Nephropidae; genus Homarus; species Homarus americanus. The sequence continues at coordinate 7,062,946 of NW_024749657.1, forward strand.
TGACCATTCTACAAGCTTGCATAGGTTTGCCATGATTACCTGGTGCCATGATGATCTGGCTGCCATCAGGCAAATTTGAAGCAAGTTATACTATATTCCTGTCCTTTTGCCAGCCCACTTTTACAGAGTGGGAACTGGGCATTATATGTAGAATTTCCAAGCATCCTGTTAACTGGCAAGGCAGGATTGCTACTCCCTGAGGTAATCAAACATTACCTAAATTCTTATAATGACCAGGAAGGTCAAGCTATGGGAGCAACTGTTGAGACCTGATGGTCCTCAGGTTGAGTCAAGTTAAAAAATACCTTTTTTTTTTCTTTTTTATCTGAAGAATAGGGCGAGTAACATGTTGGAACTGGAAAGATAAATGAAGCAAAACTTGTACAATGTATTGAAAATTCAAGTTTTGAAATACTCTAGTGATACAGGGTGACTGAGAACTTATGTACTGTCCCAAATAGGTACACATTATTAATCAATTTAGTACTGTAATCAGAAGAGTGAATCGTTAAGATTTTCTGCCGACATTAGAATCGGGAATTAGCTTAGATTAGACAATGAATTTTTTTTACTATTAATATCACATAGACTTTCAGAATATCTTGAGTAGCATTGCAGAAGCAATTTGCAGCATCAAATGGTAATATTACATTATTTTACATCAATAAACTATGGCAGTTGGTAGCATTACATTGTGATCTTTAACACACCAGTGAATGACAGGCTTTAACTCAAGTGGTATCGTAGAATTTTGTCCATTTTTTAAATATTTGCCTCAGGTTCAGGGAGTTAGGTTCCACGGACTCTGTCAGTAGACGCTTTTTACAGATTTATGTCGTGAACTCAATCGACTAATGTTACAAGATGTGCAAAGACTCCTCAGAGAAACTACTTTGAAAACTGTACAATATTTTATTCCACAATATGAAGATTAAAATGTTGCTCATCTTGTCTCATTTTTAGATTGGATTTTGGCAACTAATTTATATCGTTAAGCCTTAATGGTGCCGGTAGAAGTAGTTAGCAAATGTACCTGACGCTTGACCAAATGTAAAGCTTTTTGTAAGTGCTGTGAGACCCTGTGTAATCATGCTTGTGTTTTGTGTCTTATTTTGTTTCAGTTGTAATAGGCTTTATACCAGTGACTATTATTCAGCACCAACTTAACCATTTCCATGGACATCAGTATATATATATATATATATATATATATATATATATATATATATATATATATATATATATATATATATATATATATATATATATATATATATATATATATATATATATATATATATATAAATAACTGGACTTGCAGTTGTATGCATAAAAACCAGTGCTAATGGCATCTATTGATGAATGAGACTGGTTGAGTAGATCCTGGTTAATAAATATGTTAGTGTATTGTTAAATTTCCTGATGACTTGAGGGAAAAGTGGCAATGGGTTTAACTACTTAATGGGATTTATGTTATGGCAAATTTGCTGACAAGACAAATACTTATCTGCTTAAAGAAATATTATGACAAAAATAACGTTTGTATAGTGATATATGCCTTCCATAAAACATCAGTTTTTTACTGTGAAAATATGCACAGGTCACCAACTTTTATATATTAATAGATGTAATAGATATATAAAGGAAGAAGAAATAGTGCTGTATGTTCAAAATAATACTCTGCCAATGAACAGTTGTGCACCTTTGTCCCTCAGGTACTGTACTGGTTTGTATATTTTATCTGTTGCTCTTTTGTATTGTTGGCAGCTGTTTTTCTAGTGTTTGATAGTATTAAAATTTCTCAGATTTTTTTTTATGTTGGGACTGTCCTAAAGATCCACTGAAAAATAAATAAATATATAAAACTACAAATGATTTTTATTAGAATTTTCTGATCCATTACTGGTGTAATTTGTAGATTTACATATGTGTGTGTGGCCTTCTCCGAGTGGTCTATTACGTAAATCAACGAATTTGACTAAAAATTCCTGCGGTTGAGTTTGAAATGGCTCGGAAGGATTATTATAAAATAAGACAAATGGCAACCTCTCAAAACACATCATCCTGTTTCAGCAACCTCTGTCCCTCTTCTAAGTCAGATGAGGCTGTTAGGTAAGGTGTGATAGGGAGACGGAGAGTGAAATGAGGCGGTCATGAGGGGAAGCACTTGATTTTGTTTACTGACCCATCCACCACCACACACACCCAGCTGCTTCCTCCTCATCACTTCCCAAGTTTTCTGACCTCAACACCTGTATATACTGTATACTGTATATATACAGTATATTGTAAAATAAATAGATGTGCCTATAGGTTGTTTCATTGTAGTTCCTCTTGCACCAAGATTAACAATGACATTTATTAATCTGGTGGGTGTGTCTTTTAAGTAAGATAAATGCTGTAACTGTAGGAAAAATCAATGTATTCACAGACTGCTTCACTCATCTGTTAAACGTCTACAAACTAGCATTTTACTTAAAAAATTATGTTAGATTTGTTTCACAAATGGGAAAAAGACTGACTGCAAGCTGAAAATATCGTAAGGTGGACGTGATGATAAACTGTTTCACTGTCCGTGTTAATACAGTACAATATTTCCATTAATTTTGTGGGGACGGATCCGGGGGGTCCTTGGGATCCGGAACCCCCTCTTTTTCACCAGAAAATTCCATTACTTTTTCTTTAATGCAGTATCATACTCAGGCGTTTTTGTATAGTAAAGTAATTTCTATTGACCTCTGAATACTGTATCTCTTAATATCAATTGCACATGGCTTCAGAATGACCTAAAAATGCCCCCCTCCCAAAAAAGCCCCAGCTGGGTGGGCTCGTTTTGCTCGCTACGTTCCCCCATCCACAACTTTTTGGACCCCCCCCCCCTTTTTGAGATTCCAGGATCTGCCCCTGGTTTGGGTTAGGTAGGACATAAATTAAGGTGGTTTGGCCTGCAGAAAAGTACTTAAATCGTAATGCAGCCAATGACTGAGGAAAGGTTGCCCATGCCTACTGTATGGTAATAACAATTGAAGCATTCTCAACCCTACCCCCTTTTCCAGACATAATACAAATACTGTACAGTACAGTATTACTATAGAGAAAATATTGATATGGTACTCACCAGATATCTATTTTGACAGCCTTTGCTTATTCATTTTAATTTGCTCCTAATTTGTATAAGACGAGATAGTTGGTCAAAGTTATTCCTTGAGATCGAGCAATGGAGGCATGCGATTCGCCATTTTCAATTTTCTTTATTATATCAAATTTTATCTCAATTTTGGCTTGTATGAGCTCTACTTTTATCTCTATCAACAATATCACACTTTCAATTATTGCTGACAATGATAAATACTATGGGTGACTTAGTTTTATGGTAGAAATTTTGCAATACAGGTTTGTTTGTTTGTATGTTCAACCATTACTCCTGTAGATACAGAATATAGTATGTTGGTAAAATAAAAAATAAAAGTAATACCTACATGGTACGCCTAAAGACTGAAATACACACACACACACACACACACAACTATTCTCATAACAAAAAGGAGCCACAACCATTAAAAAAATATTTACATATTCATATTTTCCTGCATGTGAAATTGAATGAACACAATTAAAATGAGATTCCATGGCTGGTTTATATTTTGAGTTTGATGAAAAATGCAGGATTCTCCTGAGTAGATATGACACCACCCCTACACCATCGTAATCACGAATTTTACATTTTGAGCTCAACTCAAAATCTAAACCAGCGATACAATCTTGTTTTAAATATGCTTATTAAATTCCGCATTTGCGTAGACTTCTCTCATTAAGGGAGATATGTAAATAACGTTTCCAAAAAGTTTCTTTCAATTCTATAAACCGGACAAATATCTGCAACTTAAAATAATTACAATATATTATTACACCCATAATAAAGAAAATACAATAGTTATCCCGTTCAATATAATTTTCATTTTCTTTTATAACATCAAAGAAAATGGACGTAAATAGTTTTATGAATGAGTTTAAATGCTGATGTTAAAAGACTTTGAATGGGTTTAAAGGTGTTAGCGTAGTATTAAAGAGACCAATGGAGTATCACTAAAATAACAATAACAATAATAAAACCAATAACATAAGCCGTTTGTGAGGGAAACGTTATAAAAGAAATGTCTAAGAATTGTCTGTACTATTGATTGCGAAGATAATATTCTTGAGATTCGGTTGGTGGCAATAATAAAAATAATAATAGTAATAATAATAACAATAATAATAATAATAATAATAATAATAATAATAATAATAATAATAATAATAATAATAATAATAATAATAATAATAATAATAATAATAATAATAATAACTATGTATAAAATAATTATCAACCAGTTAATTCAGAAGAAAACTAGATTAAAGACATTAACTTTAGCTATAGAAATTTTAATTAAAAAATCACAAATTGGAACTTAAATAAATTGTTGAAAAATGAACAGTTTTAGAAAAAATGATAAGAAATATAAAAAAATAAATATAGTAAAATTCAATATGTCGCTCATCAGAAGAAGCCACAAGTCCAGAAAACTGTGAGGACAAACTTTTCGAGTGGAATTATGAACTCTTGGAACAATCTGTCAGCGGTATTGTGACGGCACCGAGTGTGAGTTCATTCAAGGCAGACTTGACCAACACTGGAGCAGGTTCAAGATATTCAGGAGCCAGTTCATGCCCAGTACTTGCCAACAGTGCGTAACAGAGACGTGGCTGACCGCCCAAGCGGCTAACGAGCTGATCAATGGCGAAGTGGATAAAAGTAAAAGTAAAGTTCCACCCAGTTCGGCATCTGCAGGAAGAGGAGGGCGAAGGGATGGGTTTCTTTATAATACCGACACCACCACGAAAACAGCCCGGGCCCCCAACCGCAGGGGCCGTACCTTTCGTTCTATATATATTTATTGTGAAGGTCGGTGTGTATACCATCACAAATATAAGAAGAACGAAAGGTAGGTTGTGTGGCACTGGTAGGGAGTTGTTTGGAGAAAGGTGAAGGTAAAGTCTTGACTTCGCCCTATTCACTGCGACCTTGGCCCAACGCTTACAATTTTAAATGATTGTGCAGCGTTTTGTTCTTTTAGACAGAGCAAGACTTATACCCACGTGGAGCCATTATGCGTTCTAACGTCTTGGTCATATATAGAAAAAATTACAATACAGACGATAAGTCACAATGGCGACAGTGTCATATCCCATCGTGAAGAGACCAACTAAAAAGGATTACCCACATGTCGCCAGCTTGCCCGCTAACGCTTCCAGTATAACTTCCTTATTAGATATTTCTTGATGTCAGCATCTCGTGGGCGTCACAGACCAGCCATTTGCCTGAGTGACGCCGAGAGGGAAGGTTAGTATTTGCAACGGTAAATTTGCCTTTGGTGAGTACAGTGTTAAATTTTTATTTTCATATTAAGTTATTTAGACACAAGGTTGTGTCGATACTGTACTCTGTAGTGAGTAAATTGTTTGTATTTATATTTTCATTTTAAGACGTGCTGTTAAAGTTGGCCCAACCACCGCCATGGTAGTTTGTCTACCTAACAAGTAGATACTGAGTGTTATTCCGTTATCAAATCAAAATTTAGGTGACGATGTCTTATGTAAAGGTAAATTCTAAGTTCAACTCCGTTATCATTTATATATATTATGTTGCCTGGGTATTAGTGCAGTTTATAGTGGCGTTAAAATCACAGTAAGAAATTATTATTGCCTTCGACGTTTTGATAAATTGAGTAAATTAATAGTGATCTGAGTGAAGGTTTATACCAATTACTGTTTACTGCTGTTAGAATTGTTGGTAAAGGTGGGGAGGAGACAGCACCAGAAGCCAACGGTTATTATGCTGTAGTTGCCAACATCTATACAATATATCGGGTCATATATTGGGAGAAGAAAAACAACTAGAAATAATATATTCTTAGCGTTTCCGTCGGTTTTGTATATTTTGCGAGTATTTTTAACCAATATGCCCCCCTCCAACTACCTACCACATTGTTCAAGGTGGGCAGGGGCTTAGGCAGCAAGGGGAAATGCGGGGTTAAAATGCTATACTAATTTTTAAACCTTACCTGACATTTCTAGCCGATAAAAATCTAATACTATAAAAAGTTCAATTTGTTGTGCTTTTGGTGATTAGTAAGTGTTGATGGTGTTCAGATGAGGGAGAGACCCATAAAGACAAAGCTATTCTTAACTTCTTTACACATTATTAGGAAAGACGAGGTAAGGTTTTAAAAAGGTTGTTTTGGGATTCCTTTCAGTATTTTACCCCTCATTGCACCCTCTACTTCCAAAGCCCTGCCACTTTGAACAATTAATATTGTTGGTAATTTTATCGGTTAAAATATAAAAATATAAATTTCCGATAGAAACGTTATAAAATATATTATTTTTTATTTTATTTTTCTCATTCTCCTATATAAGACTCAATGTGTAAGTAGGTGTTGGTAACTACTAAATATTTACCAGGAAATAACCTATGGAATTCAACCAAAATTTATGGAATCCTATTTGCATGATACTAAACAAGAAAATTGGAAGCAGAATGCACAGAACCAATTAGAACTTGACCTAATCTTACCTTACCTAACCTCACCTAACTTCCTACCCTGTGCATTGCTGGATGATGGTAAGTAACAAATGCAATTACATTTATTTAGTTAATAATGACGCCACACCATCGCAGTTTAATCTCTGTTTTGATGGCTCTGTTCTTACTTACAATGATGAGTTCAGATCTAATATTCATTTCTTGTGCAAAATAGAACATAAGAATGGAGGAAACTGTAGCGGACCTATTGGCCCATACTTGACAGTTCTGTTTACACCCAACCCTTATCGCTTATATATATCACCCAACTACATTTTAGGCCTACCCAAACCAATGTTTTGCTTATCTCGCTGTCTAAAATTTGCCTAATTTAAAAATCATCACTACAGTTTGCTCCTAGTTGGATAGGTGAAGTACCTTTGTTATACCCCTATCACCTTTATTTAACCCTGACTTCCATTTATACACCTCGATCATATTGTGTGCCTCACTCTACGTCTCTCGGGGAGTTCAGATTCAGATGCTTTAATCTGTCTCTGTACTCAATGTTCCCTAATACCCGGGATTAGTCTTGTCATCCTCCTTTGCATATTTTAGGGATTCAATATCCATTCTGTAGTATTATGGTGACCAAAACTGAACTGCATAATCAAGTGAGGGTCTCACAAGCATATGATATAGTTTTAGGATAATCTCGCTAGTATTTTAACTAACACTCCTTTGTGTGAACCCAAGTACTGTACTTTATTAGCCTTGTTTAGAGCAATACCCATTTATTTGTCTTGGTTTAAGATTCATACTTATCATTACCTTGGTATCACTTTCAATCTTTCTTACAGTTTGACTTCTCTATATCATTGTTCAATTTCATCTGATATCTGGTTTCTCTGTTTTACATCTCTTAGGCTAGAGTACTTTACATTTTGTCACATTAGAATTTCAGCTGCCATTTTCAGACCATGCGGAAAATTAATTTTAGATCTTCCTGTAGTCTTGCAGAGTCCTCGTCAGTTTAATTTACAAGCACTATTTTAGTGTCATTAGTAAAATTTATGTTGCTGTTTATGCATATCTCTGTTGTTCTTGTATATAATAAATAAGTAATAGTCAAGTACTGAGCCTTGGGGTACTCCACTAGTGATGTTATCCTACGCGGATTTAGTGCCATTGATGTACTGACTCTGTTTCCTGTCTTGAAACTACGCCCTAATCAGTTTATAACATCTCTCTTCCGAATTGCAAATGCTTTGTCTTTCGCGGTGATAAAATGGTAATGCAGCCTGATTCAGCTCGATTTTTCCTCCGCTCAGTGTATGTTTACCAAGCTGCTCGGTTTGAGCTTCTCTCACATTCACAAAAAACCGTTAAATTACATCATAAAAAGAAAGTTTTTGTTTTAAGGGGTGTATCAGAGCTAGGTAAGGTTTGGTGCGTTGGTGTGTCCTAACAACGCTTTGGCCGCTTTTGTGGTTCTTATCAACTAAAGGTTATGTTAGGTTTAATTTTGAAATAACCCCATTTTAAGACATTTGCCCAAACTATGACGGTGTCCACTACAAAACAGTGATATTTTGTGCTTTCATTTTTTTCTATTAAAAATCGGTGATGCGTGTGTTGTTAATAATTAAGTTTTATTTTATAACCAGGCCGTTCGGTCAGTGTACTCTCACTTCCACAAAAAAAGCTTCATCATGACTTAACACCACGTATACACCAGTTCTGTGATGTTGACATCATGACGATCTTACCTTAATCAGCCAGCCAGGCCCAGGCACCAGTTGTCGCTCTTGTCAATGACATCGTAATTCTTACACACAGAGGAAATGTCAAAGAAGTACTGTACTGGCTTTACAAGTGTCCATTGTAGAACGTTAAAGAATGAACAGTTCACTTAAAAACTTGTAATATCATAAACATGATGTGAACAAGGATTATGGAAAGAAGAACATTTCTCATTTTTCCAGGAGGTGCACTGTAGGCACCCATGTGTGCTACTTAGTCTATAAGTGATCTTATTGTGAAATATACACCATTCTCAGTATGGGTACCCCAGCTCCTTTACCACAACATGCTAGATCCTTCAGGGCTGTAATCTTGCTCTACCACATTGAAGGAGGGCATGATTTATTTCTGCCTCTTTACTCTTAATAGTAAAGCCGATTGTATACATGTCTAAAATATTTTGCTGTATTTTGACAATTAAAAATATTTTTCCATTTAGAAAGAACCAGTTCCTTTTCTTTTCATTCAAACTTGTTTTTCTTCATTGATAACAAGGCCCATATTGTGAGAAAGAACACAAAAGTTACTAAAACAGTCTACATTTTGTACAAGTTTCCTTGAATTAATATATATCATCTACATAAATGATAGTTTACAACTTGCCTTTGGGATATTTGTGTGAGGCTCTCTTAATTTGATAATACATTAAATAACATTGGACTCAATTACTCTCGCAAGTTACTTAGGGGTTCGTGTTTCTCTCAGACAACCATCCCTGCTGCCATATACAGGCTCATTAATTTAATTGAATCTCTCATATATTGTGACAGAATTGCTGTACACTATTTCCAAAATCTCTATGAGCTACGGTACTGTGTATTGGTTGTCTCAGTATTAGGATTCATCTGAGGCTGACTGCTCTCTCTCTAGACCTGCCTGAGAAACAGGAGGACAGTGGAAGGTTAGCCCTCTGGTACTCCTCGCCATGTTCAGAAATATCACTGCCCTCGCAGTCTTTCGATGCAAATGGCGCTTTTTTATTTTTTAGGGAGTGCTCTTTTTTGCAATGCCCCCCCTCCCCCTTACTGGAAATGCCTGCAGTAGATCTGGTCTTGTGTGGTAATTTCCTTCCATGACAAAACAGTAAGAATTACTATACTTGTCCGGTTTACCTCTGTCATCCAGCTGCAACCCACACCACCCAAAAGTACTTTACTACTGATGAGAGACAATAAACAACCATTTTCTACCCAACTTTCTTGTTCCTCACTCCTTCACACACTCTTTCTACCATTCTTGAATATCAGCTGATGTTTGTTGATATGAATAGTAATGAAGTAGTTAAAGTTATTATAATCTTATTAAATGGTAAAAGTACAGTTTTAGATTCTCCTTCAGTTACTGCCATATATTAAAGCTGTGATATATACGGTATATTCAATAACATTTATTGAAGATACTAACATATTGTGAATTATGCTAATAACCACAAACGAAAAACATGAAGTTCCCAAGTGCTTCGTTTTTGTCCTCTGTAGTTATGTGCATATACAGTACATGGGTAACACACCTACAGTGAGTTATTCACATACTGTACTGTGATAGTTAATATTTCAGACGTAAACAGACTTATTAATCATACCAATGTGTTTCAGATATAGTGGTTCATTACCCAAGATGGGGAACAAGACCATCCTGATAATAAATACAATGGGGAGAAGAACTATGTAGGGCTGGATGTTGAGCAAGGAGTGAACTCAACCTATTTACTGGATAAGTCATTTTTGGGAGGATTCTGCTGTGTGATATACTGTATACTTTACCTTGAGGTCTTAGCTCTGTACTGTTAAGGTCGCGCGGTAATTAACCAACCATCACCTGACTAAATCGCACAAATTAGGTTCAGTAGTTTTGGTCGGGTTGATAGGTTTTGCCTGTTTTCAAGAACTTTGCTTGATACAGCTGTCATTGGGAAAAAAAGATCCATAATGGTGACTTTACCAATTATCAAATGCCAATATTTGATTTTGCCTTATTCACAGCCTCAACTACAGCCGAATCACTAGACAACAGTGAAGGACAACAGAGCAGCGGTGACCCCTTCTACTGCTGTCACGATCACTCATCAGCGCCCTGAAGAATGTGGTGTTGGGAGACCCTACAAGAACCTTCTTGTCCACCAGCTTCTTGAGGGGCACTGTCCATGAATACAATTGTAAGTATAGTACAGTACAGTACAGTACAGTACAGTACAGTACAGTACAGTACAGTACAGTACAGTACAGTACAGTACAGTACAGTACATTACCGTCCTAAAACAAATTGTTCTTGCCAATAAGAAATTAAAATGTAACGAGTTTAAACCGAAACAGTATAATATACATGCTTTAGGATATACAGTATTCTAACTGCTTTTGATAGATATGTTATGGTATTCCTTCCTGAAATACCAGATCAGGAATATGATGCATTTAGGTTATGTTTAATTGCTACATGTTTATTTAATGCTGCATAGGAATCCTAAATTTAATTTTAAAGTAATTTAATTTATCATTTCACCACTTATCAACACTAGCCATCCGGGCAGTTGGTCTGTTCTTAGTTGCTCTGTTGTGAACTTTATTGTCCAGTGTTAGTACAGTACTGGAGGAAGTTAGAGTAGCTGAAGAAAACCTGTGATGTTTGGTAGTGAGAGTCACACTGGATGACACCCTCCCCATGTGTGTCCAAGGGCAGGACATGAACCAAGGACACAATAGGTGAGAGGTGGGTGGGTGGGAGATTGTGTGGTTAGGAGTGAGGGTTTGGTAGGTGGGAGGAAGGGTGTGTGGATGGGAGTTAGGGTGAGTGAATGGGGGTCCTCCCAACCACACACCCTCCTCCCATCCCACCTTCACCATCCACACACCCTTCCTACCAACCACGCACCCTTCCTCCCCATCACACACCCTTCCTCCCCATCAAACACCCTTCCTCCATCCACGCACCCTTCCTCCCATCCACGCACCCTTCCTCCCATCCGCCTGCCCTTCCTCCCATCCACGCACCCTTCCTCCCATCCACGCACCCTTCCTCCATCACGCACCCTTCCTCCCATCCACGCACCCTTCCTCCATCCACGCACCCTTCCTCCCATCCACGCACCCTTCCTCCCATCCACGCACCCTTCCTCCCATCCACCCTTCCTCCCATCCACGCACCCTTCCTCCCATCCACGCACCCTTCCTCCATCACACCCTTCCTCCATCCACGCACCCTTCCTCCCATCCACGCACCTTCCTCCCATCCACGCACCCTTCCTCCCATCCACCCTTCCTCCCATCCGCACCCTTCCTCCCATCCACACCCTTCCTCCCATCCACGCACCCTTCCTCCCATCACGCACCCTTCCTCCCATCCACGCACCCTTCCTCCCATCCACGCACCCTTCCTCCCCATCCACACCCTTCCCTCCCATCCACGCACCCTTCCTCCCATCCACGCACCCTTCCTCCCATCCACGCACCCTTCCTCCCATCCGCACCCTTCCTCCCATCACACCCTTCCTCCCATCCACGCACCCTTCCTCCCCATCCGCACCCTTCCTCCCATCCACGCACCCTTCCTCCCATCCACGCACCCTTCCTCCCATCCACGCACCCTTCCTCCCATCCACGCACCCATCCTCCATCCACGCACCCTTCCTCCCATCCGCACCCTTCCTCCCCATCCACGCACCCTTCCTCCCATCCACGCACCTTCATCACATCCACGCACCCTTCCTCCCATCCACGCACCTTCCTCCCATCCACCCTTCCTCCCATCCACATGCCCCTCCTGCCCATCCACATGCCCCTCATGCCCATCCATGCCCCTCCTGCCCATCCACGCACCCTCCTGCCCATCCACGCACCCCTCCTGCCCAACCACGCACCCTCCTGCCCAACCACGCACCCCTCCTGCCCAACCACGCACCCCTCCTGCCCAACCACGCACCCTTCCTCCCAGCCACACCCTTCCTCCCAACCACGCACCCTTCCTCCCATCCACGCACCCTTCCTCCATCCACGCACCCTTCCTCCCATCCACACACCTTCCTCCATCCGCACCCTTCCTCCCATCCACACCCCTTCCTCCCATCCACGCACCCTTCCTCCCATCCACGCACCCTTCCTCCCATCCACGCACCCCCACCTCCCATCACACCCCCCTCCTCCCATCCACACACCCCCTCCTCCCATCCACACACACCCCTCCTGCCCATCCACACACACCCCTCCTCCCAATCCACACCCCACCTCCCATCCACACACCCGTCCTCCCATCCACACACCCTTCCTCCATCCACACCCTTCCTCCCATCACACACCCTTCCTCCATCCACACACCCTGCCTCCCATCCACCCCTCCTGCCCATCCTCACTTCCTTCGATTTTTTTGTCTTTCCGATTGTGTGACTCTGGGGGTGACCATCTGGCTGGCTGAGGGTGACCGTCTGGCTGGCTGAGGTGACCGTCTGGCTTGGTCAAGAACCACCCAGCAAGGTAAAGTACATGTGACGGTATGTAATGTCTATATGTAAGGTATTAATGAACATTGTCTAAATGTTTTTGTATTCAGGTTTGTGTGGCTGACTGTGAGACCCACAACAAGGTGCTCCTTGGAGGTGGTAAAGGTAGTTCAGGGAAACATTTAATATTTTTATGGTGGTAGTAC
>NW_024749657.1:7076048-7206048 GCF_018991925.1 Homarus americanus
TTTCTGTTTTCTATGGTAATTTACTTCGCAAAATTTGGTAATATTTCCCAAAAAGTCGATAATCTACTTCCTGGGAAACTTGGTTATCTACTTATCATAGAAAACAGGAAATTGGAGTTTATGCAGCAGCTTAGCTTTCTTTGGATATATATAAAACACGAAAAAGAAACAATGTTTTTATTTACATGGTACAAATTTAGTTTAAATGTCTGTTTCTCCTACGTACAGTCGCCTTCTGTGATGTGGATCTGTCAACAGCTGCCTTAAGTACGACTTAACCTTGACCAGTGCAAGGCTACCAACCTGGTTGACATGTCTCGCATACCTCTTGTACTGCTCAACCAGACGAGCCTCACATAGGCCCTAGCAGACACCTCTGATGGCCTTACCTAGGTCCTGGTGACCTCACACAGCCCCTGGTAGCCTCACTAAAGCCTCTACTAGCTCCACACAGATCCCCTGGCAGATTCCACGGTCTTATACAAGCCCCATTGACCTAGTAGCCTCATCCAGCCCGGCAGTGTTACAGAGCCCCGAAGAGCTTCACACAAACCTTAAGAGCAACAATCAGCCACCCAGTCACAACTAGCTGTCTATGACCCTCGCATATACCGACGTACAAACAACAGCCCCTGTTGACATCACAGTCCTTAAATACTTTATATAACCTATGAACCACACAGCCCCTGGCAGCCTCAAATACAACCTGGGGGACTCACACAGCCCCTAGCAGTGGCACCACACTGCCTCAGGATTTTTTTAACATTGTACAACAAATAGAAAATAAAAATATAATTACAAAAGTTCGTCTTGAGGAAACACCATTGGTTACAAGCAAGTTGTGAAGATGTAAGAATTATTGAGAAATACAGTAAAATGTTAAACTGGCATCTTACATAAGACAGCGCCAGGAAGAATTAAATATTTTGTTATGCAAATGATGACAATGTACAAAATCACCAAAGTTCAACAATGTTTTGACATTTTTGAACTAGTCAACACAAGCAGTCTACCCCATTGCAGGTACACAGCAGTGACGTCACCATTACTACTGTACCACAATGATGGAATAGACCACTAGAGCAATGCAGTCTACCTGATTGATGGGACTGACACCTTTCACTTTACAATGGTTAACGTAAACAGAAAATGAAATTAAATACCTGTATTAGTCACAACTATGACTAATTTAAGGTGAACTAAATCATTCTTCATAAATTGCACACAAATGATAACTGTATAACAAAATCTCAACTTTAATATAACACAAGTCTACTTGTAAATTATATGGTCACTCATTAACAAGGCCTTCCTTCTGTCCTACGTACATTTCAGTGAATATCTCACTCTTATACAACACACAAGTTCTTCCCTCATTGCTACCGAGTCCACCTCTCACTCCTACACATCACAGCGAGACCTTCTCTCGCTCCTACACATCACAGAGCCGTCCTCTCATTCCTACACATCACAGTGAGACCTTCTCTCACTCCTACACATCACAGCGAGACCTTCTCTCACTCCTACACATCACAGAGCCGTCCTCTCACTCCTACACATCACAGTGAGACCTTCTCTCACCCCTACACACCACAGAGTCCTTCCCTCACTCCTACACATTAGAGTGAGGGAAGGACCAGTAAGACATGGAAGGAAGGCTGGGAGTGGCTTTTTTGTATTTAAATAATGAGGCAATGCCGCTATTATTACCTCAGTTAAAGCTAAAAGAAATACAACAGTTAATAATTCTCTCATATTTCGTCTACGGGTGGGAATTATAATTTCATGACGTTAGAGATTTGTAAGTTTGCATTTATTTGAAATAGTGAAGGAATGTCGTTTCGCCTACCAAAAAAAGTAAAGGAATGCCATTCCCATGCATTCCTATAGCACTACACCTCTGCTTCATTAATTGGTCAGCAAGTCATTCGCTCACTCACTAATAGGTCAATAAGTCTATCTTCCTGCACATCAATGGAAGTCCTTCCTTAGCCAATCACAATATTGCTTGTTCTTCCCTCACTCTTACACTATGTCTACTGTAGTCAGTAGATAAACTTTGAATATACTGTTAAAATGTTTTAGTATTCATGTAGGTAGACATATTTAATGCAGCAATCAAACAGCGAAGTACAGTACTACTGCCTGGAAAGATATTGAAAGCACAATGTGTTGTCTAATGGTATACATTCTTGCCATATGGCATCACAAATATTTAGACCAAGTCCCGGGTTGCCGAGTCTGACTTTCTGACTCATTTACATAAAATTGCAGGGTTTTAATTGTTTCTCTTACTTTGACAATACAACATAATTATCGTTTCTTTTTCTTTTTTTCACCCCATCAGGCCCCAATGTGGGTCAGTAAGTGGGCTAATGTCTATGGGGAAAACAAATCCAGTCGTGTTGGGTAGATACACTTATTTAGGGCATATTCATCTTTTTCTGTAGTTTTGATCATTTTTCTTGTCTATCTTGATTGTGCTGTGTCATCTGGAAACCAAGTTATGGTTCTCATCCTCTCTGTAGTGATGTTTTCTATTTCTACCTGTAAAATGAATACAGTATTTTATTAGCCATAAATAGTAATGTTTTTTTGGTATATCGCAGTGGCACGAATTAAAATCACTTTCTTCATACACTCTCATTCAATAGTCACACTACCTGGTGGACTAGATGTGCTCTGGTATCATACTTCATCACCCACAGCAAGTGTTACCTCACAAGTCAACATTGCTCACCAGATAGATGTCTTTTCCCCCAAATCACAGCCATATTATCCACTCCTTCATAAACACACACACACATCACTGCTTGCTGGATGTTCCTTCTTTCACACTTCTAGTGCAGCCTCCACCCCACCCTTCCATCTCCTCCCTCCTACCACACACTTATCAGTCTTACACATCCCATTCTCTCAATTTGTCTATTCCATCTGACCATCTATCCAATATTCCACTGCCAATTTCATCACTCACTATATATATATTGACACCTTTACTCCTTTAGCATTAAAACTGCTGTTTCCCATGATTTGTAGTGTACTGTGAGTCGAGGCAGATGCTCCCCTGCTGCTCTCTAAGAAATAATAGTGAAAAAAAATATGTTTCGTAAATATATTGCTTGTGATAGTTTCTTGAAATACTCCAAGCCACATTAAGGCCACTAATTACCCCCCAATCGAAACGAGGATCATAGATTTGCAATCACCATGCTCAGGAGTACATACAGTATACTGGAATAACTTTCCCCGCAGGTCAAGTTGGCCAAAAGTGACCTCATACCAAGCCTGAGGAGTTGAAGTTTTAAGATGCTAGAACAGGTAAAAGTTTTTAAGTTACTGTTTGTTCTAAACTTAGGTTTATCACATTATACTGCCAGACTGGGGTCACTAAATCTAAGGGGATAACTTAACTCTAATCTTAATTCCTAAGGGTCGCTGACACCAGACCCCCTCTGGACAGCATGTAGCTCGTTAGGTAGCGGGCAGAGTGGACTAGGCATTGGGTTAGGTTTTCCATTGGTCAGATCGATAAGGGTAAAGAAGGGTGAAACCATAACAGGTCTTCATTGATTTATTTCTTATAAAACACACTGGTAAAAAAAACACATACAACTACACTGTGGACCATAATTCCAAGGCCTGTCCCAGGGTATAGCACTGGCGCCTCTAACAACTGTTGTTGTGGTCGGTTACACTCCGACCCGAGATGGGTTTGGGGGCCTCGGCCCACGAGGTAGAGTAGAGCCGATTAATCACGCCGAATCAGCGCCATCACTCCTATATTGACCACTGCTGGGTATCCACCGGCTCCGAGCGACCAGTGGGTTTCAATTAAGCCCACCCTCGATCTGGAGACAAACGGGAATCAGCGTCAGGGAACGAGAAACATGACAACACCAACAAACTCTCTTGTCTAGACGACAGACGCATTTACGTTATATTACTTCTACACTGGGTGAATGACAATTCAACTGTTAAATCATGAACACTGGTGAACACTGATAATCACTACAATTGACTGAATTAACTGAATGGCTAGGAAACACAGAACATACCTGGAGACAAACGGGAATCAGCGTCAGGGAACGCTGATTCCTCGCCAGCTCGAGTTTATATACCCCTGAGTTGCCAGTGATCGCTACTCACACAATGACAATAATTACAAACAAACTAACTGTTACTCATTCAAAGATGACCCTCAGTTGACAAAGGTCTGGCGAATTACTTGGGTTGATTTACACAGACTAATTCAAGATTGAGCTTCCCAGGAGAAAGTGGAATAAACAACGTATTGATAACTGTCTTCACAAAGGCGGGGCTTACTGGGAGGGATCGCGAGGATAAACACGCTCCTGAGATTCTACAAGCGCGGTGGATTTGAATATTATGTAGCGTAATATGAATTAAAACGGGTTTTTAGGGATGACAATGAGGTGCGCAGTACAACATTGGGTATTGGATAAAGACTTTTTGTATGTTGGGCAGTGTGGGTGACATGTTGTAAGGTCTAGTAATGGAACTGTGTTAGACCTTGTGTACAGCATAGTGCATGAAGCAGTGTAGAGATGTGTAGTACAGTGTAACAGTATTGGTGATAAGTAACTATTGTGGACGAGCTTTGTTGGGAACAGTTTAAGTACGTGTGGTCTAGTAGTTGATAGAAATTGCAGGTTTAATCTTCATTGTACACGAATTACAACTCTTAAATATGTTGCAGGTGACATCTAACATACGTTAAGGCCAATGTCGGAAGTGACGGAACCTTGAGCAAGATATAACGAACAGCACGTTACTTCAGCCTCCTCAGTTAGGGTACTTGTGTATTTTAGTACGGCCACTGGAAGTAAGACGCAAGAGGAGGGAGTTGCTATGTGTGAAGGTTTGGGAAGGAAGAGCATGGGCACAGGGCAGTGGTGGGGAGCGCTCGTACAGTGGAAGGGGAGCTCGTACAGTGGTGGGGGTGCTCGTACAGTGGAAGGGGAGCTCGTACAGTGGTGGGGGTGTTCGTACAGTGGAAGGGCGCTTATGAGAAGTCTATTGCAGCCATAAGTGAGGGAAGGATGTACTGTAAGGTGGTATAGTGTTCGAGTGTAAGGTTATACATAAGGATGCAAGTTTAGAATGCAAGAAGTTTTGGAGTAAATGTTGTATATTGGCTAATTAAGATTGCTCTAAATTCAAAATCCTATTGCAGACGGCTAGTGTGCAAGATAGATGGACCAGACACGACAACAGGGCAGTCAAATGACCGCAGTGACTGTACTGTAAGAATAATGTAGTGTAAAAGCTTGTTTAATTATTATTGAAACATTTTTATAACACTTTATATATAATTTTAGCAAAATTTGATAAATTATTTAAAGTATTGCATTCAAGAATGAATAAGTAAACCTCAATGTTGTGTATTGGTTGTGATATATATAATGGGTTCAGATGTATCTACAATCCAAATTATGTTGTAGATGATTGTTGTATGTGGTTAATGGACCAGACATTACAACAAGGCAGCAAGATGACTGCAATGACTGTTTTCACTACTGTCCCACAGCCCACACCTTGATGACCACCACCTTACTAAGGAAGCACAGAATTGGTATAGTACTGTACTGTAAGAATGTGATGTTAAAGTTTATGGAGAACTCAAACATTTTTGAGATAATTTAGGGAAACTGGAAAAATTTAAAGTAAATCATTCAAGAACGTATAAGTAAACCTGAACGGGTTAAAAACAGCTAGGTACCTTGTACAGGTATAGCATTATTAAATATCACGGCAGCCACAGTATTGTAGTGGTTTAACAAAAACATTCTATAATGTGAGTTTTTGTCCACAGGTGAAGTATCAACAAGGTGTAGAACAAGAGATATGAGGTCTTCAATCAGACGGATCCAGTTCTAGTAGTGGTTTGTAAAATTAAGTGTAAAATATACTGTAATTGGGAGGCCTCTGGTGGTTTGTGCTGTGGGGAGGCACTTGTGCTGTGGGGAGGCGTTGTACTGTGGGGAGGCGCTTGTACTGTGGGGAGGCGCTTGTGTTGTGGGGAGGCGGTTGTACTGTTGGGTGGCATTTGTACTGTGGGGAGGCCGTTGTACTGTGGGGAGGCCGTTGTACTGTGGGGTGGCATTTGTACTGTGGGGAGGCATTTGTGCTGTGGGGAGGCATTTGTACTGTGGGGAGGCGGTTGTAATGGTTGGCGCTCTTACACAATATCTGTATATAATCAAACAAATAAACACTGAGTATACTTGATAAGTTTTATACTCCAAAGTTGAATGATAATGATCTTGAAAACCGTAAAGTTCATTACTACTGTAAATTGAAGTTATATTGTCAATGAATCTCAAGTGATGAACTGATCAACTTGGATACGCCCACATGATGGCTTGGACTGTATATCACTAATACAGTAGATGCCCACATGAATACTGTGTAACTTAATTAATGCCCATATGATCCCTGTATAATTATAACTATTGTACTGCAATTGATCTATATATTCTTATCACTAATTGACATCCAAGTGCCAGCCTATGTATAACTGTTACAAACTAATGCCCATGTGATGACCTATTGAGTATGTACAATTAAAACTAAAAGATACCTAAAGTTAGCATTGTAATAGTGTATCTCAATTTGGTGCAGTTATTACAAGGTGTACAATCAAAGACAAACGTCGTGTCTTGGTTTTGTTCAAAGATTATATATATATAACTCGTGAAACATTATGAGAGCCCCTGACCACAAGGCAGAGCGCACCAAAAGTTTAGACCTTCGACTTATGTTTTCACCAAATTTCACGACACGATTTTCGTCTTTCATTGTACACGCAATTAAAAAGAATTTTGTCGAGTGTAAATAAACGTAAAGTACAGAAGGGTTTGTACTTACTCGATGTTGTGACAATCTGGCCACTGCTCACCAGCTGCTGAATGTAAGTCAATTTTACCTAAAAATTTAGAAAAGAAATCCTTGTAAAATTATAGTAAACAAATTAAAAATTTTCTATGTACAATAAACAAAATTAAAATTGATTGTTATACAAAGCTTGAAACATTGAAAACCAATGGTCATGTTTACTGTAAATGGCCATGTTTAAAAGTAAGGTTTTGAAATAAAGGAATAGGAATTTGATACTTGACCTAAAGTAAAGGACCTAAAGTAAAGAGGGTGTTAGAGGTAACGTGTGTATCTCACAACACTGTCCTGGGACAGATGTGAGAAGGATGTTGAGTGTAAACCCAGCAAAGATCACAGATTTCCTCTGTACCAGCACTGGCCAATTAAGGTTGAGACCAACCATCTAAACACTGCCTGAATGGCTAGTAAGATGGCAAGTGGTGGAATAATAAATAAAAGAGTACAGTGTATTCTTGCCTAACACTTGTTTAAAAAACAATCGCCCCCTTAGACCCCTCGAGTATTCACTAAACAAAGGTGGTAACCCTGGACTGCCCAAAAGGTTAGTAAGCTGACAAGTGGTGGAAGTGATAAATGGACTTGCTCACTGGATAAAATTAGAAATACCCCTCCCCCCTCCCCTTATACCTGGCCAAAAGTATTCACAAAGGGTAAAATATCCTTCCATTATTAGATAAAACAATCATCTGTAGAACCAAGATCTGACGAAACATGCATACAAAATCATTAAGATTTCTACTGTATTACACACCCCACCTGTGGAGTCCACAATATAAACGTTTAATTGGGAAATACTTGATAGATGACAAACATTGATGACCCTCCATTGATGTATCGGCCAAGGAGACATGATAGCAGTGTTAATGTGCTCTCGGACATGTAAGAAAGGGGTTATCCAGTATGTCTTTACCAATCGATGCAAGTCCTGATTTCCTCTTGCACTAACGCTAGATAATGTAGGTGTTAATTGAGAACCTAAGACTACCCCAATGGCTGGTGAGAAGGACCTACAGTAGACTGCAGGTGTAACGAACAAAATCACAGTATAATGAGATTTTGTAATATTCATGTATCAAACTTCTAGACTTATTGTATAATGTAATAGATGTGTAGTGTATACAAATGAAAATAAATATATTTATATAATTCCTTATATTTTTCGATATTACTCTACAAAAATCCAATATACTGTACTACAAGGCCAGTGTTTGAGAAATCTAAACAGGGTCTGACAAACTGAAGGTGATATAAAGTGGTATTAGTGTACTTAGTAAATACTGGATCTTTTTCTTTAGTAGTTATCAATAAAAAACTGAAATACTACAATGTTGGTCTTGGGAAAATATAAACCTGGTCATGAAACAAAAATAAGTTACTGTACCTCGTATTATTATAAACACGTCTGAAAAAGAATTGTTTATGAAGAGGTTGATCATGCAACATGCAGCAGTCTCTCCTTTATCAGGCTGGGGACTGGCATGTTCAGTTGAACAAGGCGAGTTACTACTGTGAATCTACGTCTAACTACTGTGCTGTACTGTACTGTGTATAGCACAAGTAAAGCACAGTACAGTACAGTACAGTACAGGAGGCAGTAGCGCAGCGCAGTACAGCACAGGCAGTACAGTACAGCATTGTAATGTATAGATCATCAACGAGCGGTGGAATAAGAATAACAACTGCGAGATATAACCCACACCAAGTCCTTCCCTCACTCCACCCAAGTCCTTCCCCACCCCTACACCAAGTCCTTCCCCACCCCTCTACACCACCACACCAAGTCCTTCCCCCACTCCTACACCAAGTCCTTCCTTTACTCCTACACCACACACAAAGTCCTTCCCACTCCCACACCACACACCAAGTCCTTCCCTCCTTACACCAAGTCCTCCTCCCCACTCCCCACACCACACACCAAGTCCTTCCCTCACTCCCTACACCAAGTCACTTACACCACACTCCCCACACTCCTCACGTCCCTTCCCCCACCCTACACCAAGTCCTTCCTTCCTCACCCTCTACACTCACACACACCAAGTCCTTCCTCACTCCCCACACCAAGTCCTTCCCTCACCCCTACACCCCACACCAAGTCCTTCTCTCCAAGTCCTTCCCCACCCTACACCACACACCAAGTCCTTCCCTCACCCCTACACACACACACCAAGTCTTCCCCACTACACCACACAAATCCTTCCCTCATCCCAGCACACACCAAGTCATTCCCCACCCCACACCACACACCAAGTCCTTCCCTTCACCCCACACCAAGTCCTTCCTTCCCTCACCCTATACCAAGTCCTTCCTTCACTCAAGTCCTTCCCTCTACACCACACACCAAGTCCTCCTACACACACACCAAGTCATTCCTCACCCTACACCACACACCAAGTCCCTTCCCCTTAGTCCTTCCCTACACCACACACAAGTCCTTCCTCTACACCAAGTCCTTGCCTCCTACACCACAGACCAAGTCCTTCCTTACCTACACCACACACCGTCCTTCCCCACTCTACACCACACATCAAGTCCTTTCCCACTCCTACACCAAGTCATCTCCCCTACACCACAGACCAAGTCCTACACCCACACACCAAGTCCCACCACACCAACCGTCCTCCCCACCCCACACCACACACCAATCCTCCCTACACTACACCACACCAAGTCCTTCCCTTACACCCCACTCCTCTCACCACCTACACACCACACACCAAGTCCTCCCCTCAATCCTACACCCCACAATTTCCTTCCCTCACTCCTGTACAACTCAGCAAGATCTTCCCTCACTGTAAGCAACACAATAAGGCTTTCCCTCACTCCTACTCAATACAGAAAGACCTTCCTTCACTCCAACACTCTTCCTTCAGTAGTTCGTAGATAAACTTTTAATACACTGTTATAATCTGCTTCAGTAACAGTATGGATGTATCTAACCAACACTTACTTCTACACAATGCAACTTCTTCCTGCCACGTCTGGTAGGGTGACTTGTTTAGGTCAAATTCAACTTCTTCAGTAGTCTTGGTTGTTTGTCTTGTCCAGCTTGATGGTGCTTCGTTATCTGGTCACCAAGTTGTGGTTCTCATCCTTCCTGGGCAAGAATCTTTTCTTTCTCTCTGTAACTTGAATATTTAATTAGACAAAAATAATGATGTTTTTATCTGGTATATGGCAGAGGCAAGAATTAAAATCACCCATTCATTCACCACTAATAGACTGGGTCAAAAAGGGGCTTCACAAATCTAAGGAGAGATTTTAAATTTGCAATACAATAGTTCAGATAAGTTGTTCCTATATAAAGTTCAACAAACTCTAAAATATTAACTTCTATCACTTCAGTAAAATGTGGCACCTATTAGCAGCTCTGAGCTAACATAGGTGGCCTTCCCAGCCACCCTTCACTAATATGAGCAAGTCTTCCACTGCTTTAAAACTATTAATGGATTTTAATTGAGGCATAGTATTCCTGCAGTTAATGTGTCTTATATAGCCACCTCTGAGTCTGGTTCATTTAATACAACAACATTCTCCTCAGTTTTGTTTACTTGATCAACACACTTCACAGTTTTTATCCTGTATTTCCTCTACAACCAAAGTCTTATTCTTTTTTTTCATCAAACTACAACAAAATGAATTCTTCTTTACCTTTGTTTAGAAGCTGCTCATAGTAATAATCTTTAGCTGTGTTTACGGTGTTTTGTATTTTGAATAATTGGTGGAGGTCAACTCCACAATTCTCGTTAAGTGAACACAAGGATCTAATACAAGTGATCCAACAGAAACTTTATCAGTAACTTCTTTAAGACAACAAATACATCCTGGGTCAGTTCACTTCTTGTGTCATTGAGTAACTTTTAACATCTGTTCACCAGAAAACTTGGTTATATCAGCCATTTCCAGGATAAACTTAAATATTTTACAATAAACAAGCCTCACCATCCAGTACTCACACGTGGGGACTTGTGTACTGCTTGTGTACAGGAGAAAATTGACTGACCAGGCGTCACCTCTTAATTTAAATATCAGAAACAAAGGTAGAATAATTTGTGATAATAAACTATTCGTCGTTATTTAAGATCATGAGAAGTCAGATGTTCGTATATTAAACAGAAAGTACTTATTTTGATATTTGGTACCAATGAAAGCAACTTTGTTGAAGCGCTTTGGGTAATTTTACATTTTTAATGGACTTAAGAAAGACTATGCAAGAATGTTGAAAGGTAACGTAACCTCCATCTAAAGTGCAAACAACAAAATATTAACTCTTTCTATAGAAACTGCCGGGGACGTTAAAACCAATCTTAACTTACCCATTTACTACCTAGGTTATTAATTATATATAAACTTACTGAAATATTTAAATTTGACTCCATCACCAAGAGTAGGCCCAGAGTCTGGCAGGTACAGGTCCACCATCTTGTCCACATATGACCCCGAGTCTGGCAGGTACAGGTCCACCATCTTGTCCACATATGACCCCGAGTCTGGCAGGTACAGGTCCACCATCTTGTCCACATATGACCCCGAGTCTGGCAGGTACAGGTCCACCATCTTGTCCACATATGACCCCGAGTCTGGCGGTACGACTGTTAGATTAGCAATACCATAATCACTTCTCCAGCACCATTACCACCGCAATCACTTCCCCAGCACCACTACCACATAATCACTTCCGCTTCAGCGTTGTCAGGTGTATTTAACTGCGACGGACAGTTAGTAGGCCCCAGGAGCGAGGTGGTTCAGCCCGGCAGGACGTCAAGTATGTTGTGAACTGGCGGGACCGCTCCTACCAACACCGCTCTCAGTCTCAAGTTTACTGAAGCTTCGAAGCCCCTCACTATCTCACTCACAATAAACTGAAGCACTTCCATTTGAATTATCACTCGCAAAATACGATCATTTACGTCAGGGAAGAAATATTACAACTTGCAGATCACGAACTAGACAATAACACTGAGTTGTATTGACTAAAGCAAATATATACAAGTTTCTTACACATATAAGGATTGTCAAAAACTGGATTCACAGCTGCATGACTCATGCTTCGGAGCCTCGTTCAAGCTGGGTGTCTAATCTTTACGTGATACAAATCGTTTACCATGTTGCGCCACCCCTGCTAGAGGAGGAAGGTAGTGTCAACATCACCGTGATATACGCCAGTTACGTCTCACTCCCTAACATCAACTTGGCGGTAACATCTGTATTTTTAGACGCCGTTTTTCTGCTTTGTTTACTTTGGCTGAACTTAAAACGCCAATGGAAAACGGAAACTACATTAATATGGATCATTTTAAAATTATATGGCGATTTTACCCTGAATAAAAGAGACGAGAATATGAGTGTGTACTTATGTGGTGAATATGTTGAGATGTTTTATTTTGACCAAGAGGAACACCTGTGATGTGGATGTAAACACAGTGGTCATGTTTGTCTTGAAGTCTTAGGGACTAGCGAGGGATAGCAACATATTTTGACGATAAGAAGTGTCTTCAATGCATTAGGCTGGTAACATTGTTCACTTTTTACGAGAGACAGATGGAGAAACGGAAGTATTAGCTTTCTTAAGCAAGGCGGATGAAAGGATTAACCTTCTGAAGAGAATGAACGAACGTGTGTGTGTGTGTGTGGTGGAGAGGGTGGGTGTGGTTCTGTGTGTGACTGGCAGGACGGCTGCTCCCATTTGCCCTTTACCCCCTCGCTCTCCACCTCCTTCCCTCCATCACATCCACTCTCACTCACCTACCTCTTACGAACCGGCGAGGAAAGGTGAGGGAGTCTACGGGTATATAACAAAATGTAGAGCTTAGTCACGTGCTGAACCCTTCTGCCTGCCGCCCTTACCTCCGCTACCTTCCCCAGGCAGGTCTTCCCCTCTGCCAGTCTTCCTGACCTTTTCTTCATCACCAATCTCCCCATCTCTCCCCCCAGGTGAATCCTCACCACTAACATTCGCCCAAGCGTAATCCCCTTATCACGTTCCAAGGATTATCTTTAGACATCAGCGTTCTCCTGTTCGAGTGACGCTCAAGGCAACACAGTGTTTACCAGTGCTCAGAATATGGAGAACTGTCACGTATCAGTCCAGGTAGCTGTGGTATTTCCTATACCCGGGGGAGAGAGGTCATGGGACGCAGAGTAACCCAGTCCGTCGCGGCTAACTCACACTCCGATAACTACGATTTATTTTATATTTTTTTCAGGACAGGCGGTGACTTAACACAATAATAACTAATTCCAACAGTGTTTAGCCTCCACGATGAAGGGTCAGGGTGTTGCACATTGCGTTATACCTGGTTACCAGCGTTTATAACAGTGTTAGATAATAACACATATCCATCAGAAGTTTGTGGCCAGATGAAGAAAGATTCATTCTGGAGCTAACACAGTGACCTTCAAGAAGACAATATCATAACAGTAACACAATATCTGCACAGTACAGTAGTCCTTAGTATTAATATTATACAATGTAACAATTTCCTACACCAATCTGTCCACATGACGTGGCGATGTGTATACAGTAACATCACCTGTGCCGTTAATGGCCGAACATACTGACCTAAGGTTCACTATTCTTATCGGAAGATTGTCTATTTTCAGTTTGTCTATATGACCACAAGCAGAGGAAGAGGAAGAACTATTATATTTCACTATGCTCAAGTCACTTCTTACACAACTATGACTAGAGAAACGTAAGGTTTTTAATCGTTTTTACCATCCATGCGATGGGTCAGAAGTCCTGCAGGTGTGGGCGAGGTGTCTTGACCCTTGATAAGGGAGACAAGGGTGGGCACAGCCCTTTTTGGCCAGCTGGGGTAGCTGCAGTACGTGCAGATGAAGACCAAACAAGGTGAGGCAGCAGTTGCAACAGGTGCAGCTCGTCCTGCCTTGGGGCTTTGCTTTGTTTGGTGGATCCAGCTGGTGGTGTGGCGTCAATTCCTCGTCTGGCCTCCACCACCTGCTGTATGTGTCAGGGCCCGGATGTGTGGCGGCCAAGTGGATACAGCGCTCGTCTCCTGTCCTTAGGGTTCGATCACGGGGCGCTCCAAGTCCACCCAGCTGTAATTGGGTACCTCACTGTGCAGGTTGGAGGAAGTGAAGGCGATTGAGTACAGTGACATGAGCCACGTTGCTTCCTTGAGTTGTGTGTTGTATCCACACTGACCCTGACAGGCCGTCATGCCAACTACGTATCTCTAACATGGCTGTTATAAGTATTAGTATCTCTAAATCTCAAAAAGAAGTAGCTGCTGTATCCCTCATGGCTGAATTAAGAAATTAATTATTGTCACTTTAACTCAGCTCACTACTCTGACTCCCAACTAGAGACAAAAAGGTAAGCGTGAGACTTTAGCATCATCTTGCGATAATAATAAATAAATTAATATCTAATAATAAAAAACACATCACTGCCACCACCACAACAACAACGACAACAACAACTACTACTAAAGATAATAATAAGTATCAACAATCATTTCAGGACACCATAAATTTGTACAAACATGTTCCTTCAAATTCCTGTCCCCTGACTCGTAAAGCTGTGATAACGTTACATCACTTGGCGGAACAGGTGGCTAGTGTTCTCACCGCGTCACAATGAAGAGAAACATTTCGGCCAAAACAACTTAGACAGAATCACCCCAAAACATCCTACACCAATTAATAAGAAAGCACATGAACGTTGAAATATACGATAAATGCCACAGTAAATGACAAACTAGAACACTATTTTTTTTTTTACAATTTAGCTAAATGGGGATAAACAAACGCCATTTATGTGTGTGTGTGTGTGTGTGTGTGTGTGTGTGTGTGTGTGTGCGTGTGTGTGTGTGTCTATGTGTGTGTGTGTGTGTTTGGTGGCGGGGGGTCGCAGGAGAGACAGCTTGCTATATCTGGACACGAAGTCAATACCTCGCCAACGCTTCAAGGAATTCCCGACGCCAGTAAAAAGAAATTGAGGATAAGAATCTCTTTTATTGATGCTCTGTTTTTGGAGCCATTTTTCTTGTTGTTAAGGAATGGGGTTGAGACTTAAGTGCTAATGGTGTCTGGTTATTACGTCTGATTTATTTATTTATTTATTTATTTATTTATTTATTTATAATCTTAACAGCAAATATTTATACTGTCAGGGGAGGGTTCATCAGTGTGTGTGTGTGTGTGTGTGTGTGTGTGTGTGTGTGTGTGTGTGTGTGTGTAAAGTGACGCCCCGGACGATGATAAATTTACACTCACACACAATGGACTCATAACAACAACAAGACCATATTTCAAAGCAAGAATAAACATGATGAAGATTCACCTCCATTACCTTATCACACGTGTTGTCTTGGACACCTAGAGGCTCTGTTACGCCCTCGGGACATCATAGGTTCAGCACAAACATATCTGTAAGCCAAAATATAATAATCAGATAAAGACGTATTTTTCTGAATACTTTTTACGGCTTTATACACAAATTCGGACCATCCACATTTAATGCGACACTCGGAGACGGAATGGGAATGTGGTGTACAATACGAGTAGAAAGTGTTATATGCACTTTCCTCGGTGCCTGGAGACCAAGAGAACGTCTTCAACTCTATCATGAGGTGCGACATTGATATCAGGAAGGACCTGTTCGCCAACAAAGTTCTTTCTGGTGGTACCACCATGTTCCTTGGTATTGCTGACCGCCTGCAGAAAGAAATCACTGCTCTGGCTCCCTCCACCACCAAGATCAAGATCATTGCTCCTCCCGAGCGCAAGTACTCCGTCTGGATCGGTGGCTCCATCCTGGCCTCTTTGTCCACTTTCCAGACCATGTGGATCACCAAGGAGGGGTAGGACGAGTCCGGCCCCGGCAATGTCCACCGCAAGTGCTTCTAAATTAATGTGTGAAAGTAATTGTTACTCTTAATTTCAGGTTTTTGAAAAATGCCGTAACTTCCAAATTAGTCTATGAATTTGCATTCATACAATACATCAAAGATTAATTCATATTCACTGGCTTTTAAGTTTGTATTTTTTTTATTTGTAACCCAATATCCATACAGTAAACAAGATGAATCATCATCAGTCGTAATTACTCAACTACTCATTAAGTTCAATGCTTATCCTCCATAGTGATTCTTTGATGGCGACGATCAATGATTTGACTTTGATCTCAAAAACTATTTACTGGATGCAAACTTTTACACCTGTAATGGACTATGGGACATTTCTACAAGTGCTGTCAGGTCCTGAAAGCTTAATTTTGAAACGTTTATCTTTAACCAGAGTTGAGTATATACAAGACAGACAGATGTGATCACCAGAAATCTAAACCTAAACGTATTGGTCCAAATTTTATGACATTCGACAGTTTGAAGAATGGCAAGTGGTAAACATAACATCAGAACATGAAGGATAAACATATTAAAAAAAAATAGAAAAAAAAAACATACATATTATAAAAAAGCGGAATGAAAAAAAGGTAAACTACTGTGTCTGTTGAGAAAGTATTCATAAACACTGAAGATGACTTAACAGGTGGAGGTACCAGAGCGTGTAGAAAATTCACGGCTCGACGTACTGTACATAGCAAAGGAAGAAATCAGAGGTATTCATGTGTGCGACAATGGTGGGGAGCGTAATGCTGAAACCTCGACACAATCTGGCAAGGGTTAAAGCACTACCGCGTCCCAGTACCAGCTCTCCCTCCTCCTCCTCACCTACCTTCCCTCCCAGCAACCAACCAGCGCAGCATCACCATGTAAGGGCACTTGAGAGAGAGAGAGAGAGAGAGAGAGAGAGAGAGAGAGAGAGAGAGAGAGTATTAATTATCAATCATCTAACACTCACTACCAGCGTCACTATAACATGGGGTGACAAATTGGCGTCAGGTACAGGTATCGTATATAACAACCGGTACGGGTGTATATACTACCACTGATGACCCCTGGATGATCCTAGCTACAGATGTGTGAATATAGTGACACACACACACACACACGAACGATTACAGTACCCTCGCCCTCTCCCCCTCGCCAAAAGTTCAGAGACTGTTTACGTGTGATGCAAGGCGGTGAATGCGGAGACACTGAGCAAGGTCACCAAAGGGATGGTTGCTTGAGTAAATGTTAGGTCACTCCACCGCCTGTTTCCTGTGCCCTCCTGTAAGGTGTAATTGTTTATGTG
Organism: Homarus americanus; assembly: GCF_018991925.1. Taxonomy (NCBI): domain Eukaryota; kingdom Metazoa; phylum Arthropoda; class Malacostraca; order Decapoda; family Nephropidae; genus Homarus; species Homarus americanus. The sequence goes on from NW_024749657.1 coordinate 7,093,131, forward strand.
TTGAGTTTTTTTTGGTTTTCTAAACACGGTTAGGAAAGGACAAAGTTTCTACTAGTTTTCTTAGTGTTAAAATTATGTAAGAAATGAAGAATGTTGGTTGGACAGTGTTAACACGTATGCTCTTCACTAATGCGGCCAGGGGTGGATGTGAGAACGGTGTTTTTCTGTGTGACTTCGACTAATTATCTCAGATTTTCTCGGGGACTCTGTACTACCACGAGATTATGAAAGACAAACTCACTAGGAACAATGGCGAGGGAAAGGGGAGGGGAGGGGGGGACAAGCCACCGACTTCCTCCCCGCCGACAACACAACAAACTTAGAAAACCAAATTTAATGAGCAAGTGTGGGTTTAGCTTGTTTTCCTTCCCGTGTTTGCCACCCACGAACACAGTTGCCAGCTACCAGTATTAACTACGACCTGGGGTGGGGTGGCGGGGGCTGGCAGAGAAGCCGCGGTATCATTTTACATGACTCTAGGATTCTGAGATGCACAACATGCGCATTACCAGATGGCTGACTGTCAACAGATGCATAAGATACACCAAGTAAATATTTAATAAGCACACGAAATTATTTGGAAGATAATGCTATGAATCACGAAAAAAGTAAGTAGCTCAAAGTCCACTTGGAAACTACGCAGAATCCCTCATAATGACAACAAGGACCAACTGGGGTCACGAGTGCGCCCAGCAGTGGGGGAATCTTGGCCCCAAAGCGTGTCTGACGAAATCCTTAAAAGACCAATAAAATTCTATTTCACTCACTGCTCCTTTGTTGCCTACATCACGTCCCTGGCCACGTAATCCTTGAGAAATTTTTATATTTCTCTGGCAAGTTTTCACCAACAAGGTATTTGGATACACCCACCCAAGGGCTGTTTCGGGAATATATATAAATGAGCGAACTAAGTCCAACGACCAGTGTGTTTACGACGCACCTCTGGGCCAGGAGCTGTAAGTGTGGGTGTGGGTGACCGCTGTTTAAGACGCTGTGTGAACTAGTGAACCACGTTGAGGCTCATGTCGTACGTGATTGTATTAATTACTTTCGTTATTGTACAATACACGAGAACAATTATACCACTCTGATAATGTACGTGGTGGATGGGTAGTGTGCTCGTTAGTGAGTTGTGTGCTGTCATAAGTTGTTAAACAGATGTATTCCCCAGCAAAGTATAGTGAGTAAACAGTATTATACTACCACGCTATAGACATCTTGGACGAGGACTGATAAGAGTTGTCGGTAATTTAATTTACTGTAGGTCGAGTGGGCCTAAGTCGGGATATGCCTCTATTTGAAGATGGGTCCTATAGGCCTGACGGCTCTTTTGGGGCACTGTGGTCTGCATGAAGGCAGTGTGTCCGGCACCGCAGTCGACCGCCTTCACTTTTTCAACTGGGTGAACTGTGGGTCCCTTATCAGCGCCACACTTACGCTCTACGAAGTCATATGAATATAACTTTTCACTTTTAGTAGCAGATGCAGTAAAGTTATCTCGTCGTTGAGAGGAGGAAAGAATAACTGATTTAGATAAGTTAGAAATCACTGCGAAATTTAATGAAATCATGCGACCAAATTTCTGTGAAGAAGTAAGGGAATGAACGACCAATATTTTGTTGTCGTAGATGTACAGTTGTGGACTAAAAGAATTCTCGGTCAAGGAAAGAAGTGATGTAGGGTAAGGGTGTAAGTGGAGGCATGGCACTTTTAATTGCCACCTCTATGGTACGTGCCAAGTCTCCACCTACCCCTACCCTCCTATAAACCACCTACCCCTACCCTCCCATGCACCACCCTACCCCTACCCTTCCATAAACCACCTACCCCTACCCTCCATAAACCACCTACCCCTACCCTCCCACCACCTACCCTCTACCCTACCCCTACCCTCCTCCATAAACCACCTACCCCTACCCTCCCATGCACCACCCTACCCCTACCCTTCCATAAACCACCTACCCCTACCCTCCCATAAACCACCTACCCCTACCCTCCCATATTCCTCCTCCCCCCTCCCTCCCTGACGAATTCTTTTTGTTCACGAGTGCACATTACCACATGTAAGGAGGAGATGCCTCTTCTATTCATCTGTTATCAAAAAAATTAATCTCAGAAGAAAATTACGCAGCCAATGAAACAAAAACAAGCGCTGTAATGGTCCTGTGTAGACTGTAAGAAATTCAAGCTTTATTAAATGAAATGGGTAATATTTATAAATTAATTAAATAATTGCATATAAGTATCTCTACGTACACTAAAAAATGTTTGAAGAGGCATGGGAGTATCTTATGAAGCTTGTAGAACATTTAATTGATAATAAGAATTATGAGTCTGATAGCCAACGGGTAGTACGGGTAGTATCTGGACAGCAGAACTAAATCTGGGCAAATCTACTCAGCGCAGAGCGACCATATTGTCCTTTGATTCATCATTATCTGACAGAATAAATAATCACTCAAATAATCCAGGATTTGGGTAAAGATTTTGAATTTTTCATCTGTACTGTATAAGAAGTAAATCCACACTGACAGTTAATTACTTTAGTAACTAGTAGCTAAGTTGTGACAGCTCGACCGTTCACCCTGAGCGGCGCCAGCAGCCTGGTGCTTGTTACTGAGCGAGGACTGGGCTACACCGCGGGATCACCAGAACACGGCGAGGGTGCAGGTGGACGTGTACAATGCTACTTAGATATCATTAACTCTCGTGAAGTTAAGAACCTGACTCGAATATTGTCATGGTTTAGGCGGCTACTACACTGTAAGAGTAATTAACTACTTTACGTGAATGAAAGTAACTTTATATAATTTTTAAGACTTTGATTTAATATATATATATATATATATATATATATATATATATATATATATATATATATATATATATATATATATATATATATATATATATATATAGTTCAAGTATTGCTTACACCAGGAGTCATATTCAACAGATAAAAGGTAGACAGGAAATCCCTAATGTTTTCTAAATAATGACTGATTTATAAAAAAAAATATTCTTAAGTTCGTAGTAGTTGTTATCTAGTATTGAAGTCACGTATATTGTGTTCACTTCAAGCTTGCAACTGGGTTAGATAAATGGAAGCTCGTGGCTGGGAGTCCTGCAGTTGAATTTGTGCGTAGGTGGTGTAATATCAGCAATCGCCACTGATCGTTTGTAACATTTTCTTTTTCGCTTTAAGGTTTCTATTTTTCAGTGAGTTTCCCATGCTAATTTTCTTACTTCTCTAGCTTCAGGTATCATTCTAGGTCAAATCTTCATTATTATTAATCTTACAATTGCAGAATATAAAGAAAATAGATTAAATTGTAGAGAGCTCTAGATTAACCGAACGCACCTCATACCGTCAGGCAATCAGTTGCAGTGATAAACTCTGCCCTAAATTGTAATGACAAAATATACACAAAAACTTACGTAAATTTTGTATCGAGAAACTTACACATTTTCTTTGCAGTGATTCGTCTAGGAGACACCATACACCACAACAATGTGTGACGAAGAGGAATTAGCTGCCCTTGTTGTGGACAATGGCTCCGGCATGGTCAAGGCTGGCTTCGCCGGTGACGACGCTCCTCGCAGTGTATTCCCCTCCATCGTCGGCCGCGCCCGTCACCAGGGTGTGATGGTCGGTATGGGTCAGAAGGACGCCTACATCGGTGACGAGGCCCAGAGCAAGCGAGGTATCCTCACTCTCAAGTACCCTGTAGAACACGGCATCATCACCAACTGGGACGACATGGAAAAGATCTGGTACCACACCTTCTACAATGAGCTCCGCATTGCCCCTGAGGAGTCCCCCACAATGTTGACTGAGGCTCCCCTCAACCCTAAGGCCAACCGCGAGAAGATGGCACAGATCATGTTTGAAAATTTTAACTGCCCAGCCACTTATGTTGCCATCCAGGCCGTGCTGTCCCTGTACGCCTCTGGTCGTACCACTGGTCTAGTGTGTGACTCTGGTGATGGTGTAACTCACACTGTGCCCGTTTACGAAGGCTTTGCTCTCCCTCATGCCATCCTTCGTCTTGACCTGGCTGGTCGTGACTTGACTAACTACCTGATGAAGATCATGACTGAGCGTGGCTACTCTTTCACCACCACCGCTGAGCGTGAGATCGTCCGTGACATCAAAGAGAAACTTGGGTATGTAGCTCTGGATTACGACAGTGAGATGAATGTTGCTGCTGCTTCCTCCTCCCTAGACAAGTCCTACGAACTTCCCGACGGTCAGGTCATCACCATCGGCAATGAACGTTTCCGTGCTCCCGAGGCTCTCTTCCAGCCTTCCTTCCTGGGTATGGAGTCACATGGTATTCACGAGACTGTTTATCAATCCATCATGAGGTGCGACATTGATATCAGGAAGGACCTGTTCGCCAACAACGTCATGTCTGGTGGTACCACCATGTACCCTGGTATTGCTGACCGCATGCAGAAGGAAATCACTGCATTGGCTCCTTCTTCCATCAAGATCAAGATCATTGCTCCTCCCGAGCGTAAGTACTCCGTCTGGATCGGTGGCTCCATCTTGGGCTCTCTGTCCACCTTCCAGACCATGTGGATCACCAAGGAGGAGTACGACGAGTCCGGCCCCGGCATTGTCCACCGCAAGTGCTTCTAATGGCTATTTACTTTATTTGCTCAATTATATGATGTATGCTCATGTGTTCATTAGAATATTGTAATCTGGATTAAATAAAGATATATTTTATATTACTGTATAATATAATGTTTCACCCTAAGAGTGACATAACTTAAAAAGGAAATGAAAAACTACAGTATACTGCAATTCATTTTACTCAGACTCATTATAAATATTCACTGAGTAGAATAATGGGATACTTCAATATAATATTATCTACAGGTAATATTAGTCATATTCAAGAGGGCTTGTAATAATATCTCTCGAAACTTTAGAGAGAAGGCATGGCCATATATATTATGTATATATAAGTATAAATAATAACCCTTCGGAAATAAGAAGACAATTAAGCACCAGATCCCCACTTACAGCAGCATAGATTGGCAGTTCCCTGGGATCATGTCAGAAACTTTTTGGATGGAAGGAGAGCGCTGTATCCACTTGACCTTGACGTCCCCCGAGAATTTCAGTGCTCTTTCTGTACTTAATGTGGTTCTTCCATGATTTTGGTCAGATTTATTACAGATATGGTCGAGATATACTTCATTATATTATTGGCGATGGTTTGGAAACACACAGACACACAGACACACACACACCAATCATGTGTCTGGAATGCCATATCATACCGGAGTTATCGTCTAAGTATACTGATAATTTGTAAATAAACATTACACCCAATCCTCCTTATACGGTAGTTACAGCACCTTCATCACAAATACTTATACTTCTATCTTCTAATAACACGAAGCGGTATGTCTCTTCGCAGTACAGTATGCTCGAGGCTTCAATTACACCCTAACACACCGTGAGGCAGCCTTAAATGTCTGATCCCAAGGTTTCGAGTGTTTCTATTCTTGTTATGTTATAAACTCATGTGTGAGAAAAACCTGTCCGCGGTGCCCTCTTTGGCTTAATCCCAGTTGTTGAGTTCACACACACTACCAAACACTCACTGTTATTTGAAATGTCATGAGGAATGTGTCTTTTTAAAATGGGTAAAATCAATACTACCATGGCTTTGTTTTTCCTGTCACTGTTTTGTTTTCCGTCTGGGGTGGTCGGGAATGGGATATATCTCGAGCAATAAACAGCTGGACATAACGCTCTGGTAAGTGGAAGTTTCTTGAAGGGAATATTTGGCTCAAGTTCTATATTGTGTTGCCACGGGTTAGTGTATATAAAGAACGGCTTCCCACTACTTCTCTTAGTCTTCCTGTAGATTCAGGACGGGGCAGTGGTCTTGTAAGCTTTATCATAATTTTATCAAAACCTCATAAAACATTTACAAGCTTTATGGAACATTCGTGGTGTGTTAGTACAAAAACAAAGTCTTAACGCTTTTGTTTTTCGCTCTGTTGAAATTGAGGTTGAGAACTAGTGTTACTGACTTTGATCAATGTGAGGATTACGTATTTTTCTCTGTATTCAAAGCATTTGTATTCTTTCATTTCGGATGATGTACAAATTTCAAAGGAATTTTCATGTGGATACCAATCGTAAGCAACCGTGAGATGCTGAAACACTAATTTGTAGTTTAAAAGAAGTGCAGAATGAGAAAATTGCAAATAACGATAATTAATCTCTTTTACGTCATTCTAGCTTCTTTAAAGATTGTAATCTGTTTACATCAGGGGGTAATCTGCCTAAAGTGATCTAACAAACATAATTCCGGGTGCTGGCAAGTTCACAGCAAGTATAAACAGACGCGGTCAAGGTTAAAAAAAAGCTCGAGCAATGCGAGTACTTTTAGTTTACTTACAGAAGAACCATTCCAAGACGAAACACTGAGAAATGAGAAAATGTGAATTATAAATTACTACACAGTTATTGTCGCAACCATACGTAAAAATAAAACCAGAACGTAACCCGAGTTTAAGATGTCACTAACAAAGAGACTGTGCAGAGCTGAAACTGTCAGTAAGGATCTTCAAGTATGGCGATAGGGGTTTTAACAGATGCGTAGTAAATGTCAGAGACCCGACATTTTTTTAACATTATGATTTTTAATATATAGTGAAAATAGAACAATTTCTTAATATATATATATATATATACGTATACTGTATGTAATATATAGCCTTTTATATCGTTAGAAGACACAATTTAAAGCAAATAATATTATCCTACCGTGTTACCGCTTTGTGATGATTTAAAGATTTTAGTTACCGGAGGAAATTTAATTAGACTCGTGTAAAATTATTAGCTAATATAAATGGGTGATTGTTTAGTGGATGAAATTGCACGATTGATCTTGGTGTAATTTACGTTACATGTTAACAGTGTGCTTCTTTATAAAAAAATATCAATCCACAAATATATATGGAGGTCAGGTATCATTTAAAAATGTTTTCTTCCATGTTGGTGACTGAACTATCATAATTCTAAATAATAAACATTTGATATGTAACTGGTGTCATGAGGACAGAGCTTCAGGGTATATCACCTACAGCTACTGGTTGAGGGAAAATGGCTTATATATGTATTCTATTTCAAGATCATATGTCTTATAGTGGAACATTTCTTTCAGAACACAGGTCGGTTGGCTGTAAACCACCATCATGTGTGACGACGAGGATCAGACAGCTCTGGTTGTGGACAATGGCTCCGGCATGGTCAAGGCTGGCTTCGCCGGCGACGATGCTCCTCGATCTGTCTTCCCCTCCATCGTCGGCCGCGCCCGTCACCAGGGTGTGATGGTTGGTATGGGTCAGAAGGACGCCTACGTTGGCGATGAGGCCCAGAGCAAGCGAGGTATCCTGACTCTCAAGTATCCTGTAGAACACGGCATCATCACCAACTGGGACGACATGGAGAAGATCTGGCATCACACCTTCTACAATGAGCTCCGAGTTGCCCCTGAGGAGTCTCCCACAATGTTGACTGAGGCTCCCCTCAACCCCAAGGCCAACCGTGAGAAGATGACCCAGATCATGTTTGAGACCTTCGCAATGCCTGCCATGTACGTTGCCATCCAGGCCGTGCTGTCCCTGTACGCCTCTGGTCGTACCACTGGTCTGGTGTGTGACTCTGGTGATGGTGTCTCTCACATGGTCCCCGTCTATGAAGGTTTCGCTCTCCCTCATGCCATCCTTCGTCTTGACCTGGCTGGTCGTGACCTGACCAACTACCTCATGAAGATCATGACTGAGCGTGGCTACTCCTTCACCACCACCGCTGAGCGTGAGATCGTTCGTGATATCAAGGAGAAGCTTTGCTACATCGCCCTCGAGTTTGAAAATGAGATGAATGTGGCTGCTGCTTCCTCCTCCCTGGACAAGTCCTATGAACTTCCCGACGGTCAGGTCATCACCATCGGTAACGAGCGTTTCCGTGCTCCTGAGGCTCTCTTCCAGCCTTCCTTCCTGGGTATGGAATCTGCTGGTTTGCACGAGACTGTTTATCAATCTATCATGAGATGCGACATTGACATCAGAAAGGATCTATTTGCCAACACTGTCATGTCTGGTGGTACCACCATGTACCCTGGTATTGCTGACCGCATGCAGAAGGAAATCACTGCTCTGGCTCCCTCCACCATCAAGATCAAGATCATTGCTCCTCCCGAGCGTAAGTACTCCGTCTGGATCGGTGGCTCCATCTTGGGCTCTTTATCCACCTTCCAGACCATGTGGGTAACCAAGGAGGAGTACGACGAGTCCGGCCCTGGCATTGTCCACCGCAAGTGCTTCTAAAGATGAGGTTCATTATTATTATAATAATTACAATGTAAGAATATAAGTAAGTGTATATGTTTTCAAGGAGTTGTTCCACAAAGTACCATCTGAAATTTTGTTTGATATATTTTTTTATTTAAAACCTGAGACAACACATGCGTTGATGATTGTGATAACTAAACAAACCACTTGACTTAAGAAAAATAGGACATCATTATTCCATAAATGAAACAGTATTAGAAGCTAACTATAAAATCTCTTGATAAATTATTGGAACCACCGTGAAAATATCCAACAGAAGCAAATTAAAACGGTAGTTTTATTATTGATATATTTCAATAAATTGTGCAAGAGATCACAAATCGAAAACGGGCTTTTTCGTTTCTCTTACCGAATTTTTTTACAATATAGTACACAAATAATTAAGTATCTAAGTATGTGTGTGTGTGTGTGTTTATAGGTGTGAATGTTTATGTAGTGTGTGGCCACTGGTCGACGGGTGTTTGAGTGTTCTGTAAGTTTAGAAGGCCAACATCTTATACTAATTGCACAACAGTGTACACTGATTACTTTAAAAAAAAAAAACATAAGTTTTGACGTTTTTCAGTAAATTTCATGAATATAGAAGGTGTGGTGGCTGATACCACGAAGGTCTGGACAGGATTTATTTCTGATAATAACCCGGCTACTGGCCAAGGTTCACTAATATAATTCCCAAATTAACCTTCTCTTGAATATATGACGAAGAGTGCGGGATGTGAAGAACGCCCCTTACTCTTAGTTATAGTGTCAGCAATGAGGACACGCTCACAGTCTGCCAAGACAATTGAGATAATTTTAGGAATATTTAGCTGTGCCAAAAGGAAATTAATATTTTCATCATTTAAATTATCGGTTTGAAGTCTGAGCTGGGTTTTTAGATAAAATTCAATAAACTAAAAGAACTTTTAAATGTGTCGAAATAAAATTCAAGCGTAACGTCATTGACATGTTATGGTAATTTAGAAAAAACAAACATACACATTTTTATTCCCATATAAAAAAGAAAAACATTAATATATCGCATTGTTATTTTCCGTAAGGCATCGTACAAAGAAAAAAACAAATGTCAAGGTGTGAGATGCGCCACATTCTCTACAAAGCCGTGGACACCATGGGCTGTCAGGCGGGGCGGGTCGTGTTAGCTGAGTGCTTCCTGGCCTTTGAAATATTTATAGCGAAAGTAACGACAAGAAAAGTAACCTTAGACAGTAGTTAATCCAGGTATCTACCCGTGGCCATTCTTATCTCAGTCATGTCTTAACCTTTTTACATGTTGTGTTGTTAAGAATATTACGACTATGATAATCGCAAAATGAAAAAAGCTTCTAAAAAAATAGTGTAAATAATGATTTAGATTTAAAGAAAAGTTACGATAATTCCTATGTAGTGTATTAACTCAAATGTTAATAGAACACACACACACACACACACACACACACACACACACACACACACACACAAAGTAATATAATCCGCATAAAGTAATATTTTGCTCTTATCCTCCACAGTATAGTGAGGTTAGTGGTAAGACACTACTGCAAGAAGAAAAACAACTAAAACAAAAAACAAACAGTGAGTCTTAGTGTTGCAGGGTAGGTAGTGATCGCTGGTCTTATTGTTGCCAAGTACAGTAGGTAGTGGTCGCTGGAGTCTTAGTGTTGCCGGGTAGGTAGTGGTCGCTAGAGTCTTAGTGTTGCCAAGTACAGTAGGTAGTGGTCGCTGGTCTTATTGTTGCCAAGTACAGTAGGTAGTGGTCGCTAGAGTCTTAGTGTTGCCGGGTAGGTAGTGATTAACCCTTTATTGAATGAACATGGCAGCCAGAAGGCTGAAAATATATAATAAACAGAGAACATAAAAGTTGCATACGGTCAAATTGGGGAGCGGCTCAATTGATTAACAAAAGTTTTCAGTACAAAAAGAGAAGTTCATGGAGTGAACATACAAATTATCTATAGGTATGGAAGTAATCTCGGTGGCCGTAGGGGAGGCGGTCTTGTAGACTATCTGGTGAGTTGAGAGTAGCGCCTTCCCACGGTACAGGAGGTTTCACATCTATAAGTGCTGTCCTGGTTTCCGGCTGGTGAAAATCTGCAAATGTTTACAAACCCATCACTTGGTCCTGGTAGCCCAGGTCTCTCAGTTCACAGGGTGCTTGAGAGGGTAATTGTTTCTCATCTGATGTTGGGAATTCCTTCTCTCCTGGTGTAGCTGCAAATCTTGATGTCACATTTGGTGTTAGTGTGGTGGTGGGTGGTGAAGGTATTATATGGGCCATGACCGCTGACTGCAGGGCATCGACTTGTCACGAACACTTGTTTCCATTCCTTTTGAGTTGAAATTGTCACATTTGTGTATCAGTTGTGGGTTGATCGTCAATCTTTACAGTGTTTTGTTGCTGGGAGGATGTTGATAAATCCTGTTTGGGAGGAGGAGGTGGGGGGGGAGCCGACAGTCTAGCCCTGACACCTGTGGCTGCATCAGCGGAACAGGACCTAGTATGTCCTTATTATTATTATAAAAAAAAGTACGTCCTTATCCTATAAGGGCTGAAACCAAAGTGTATGTGAGAGTGTGTGCGACATCTGTGAACGACCCCGCCGGTCCCGTATCAGCCTCGTTAGTCACCTTAGAACTCGTCAACGTAGATGACATCCCTCATAACTCATTTCATTGTATCACAGCTGGATGATCGTTATACTCGATTCCGAGTGACAGCAAAGTAGTAGTAGTAGTAGTAGTAGTAGTAATTTATTCTCATTCCTTACGGCATAAATTGTAAATATTCCGTGTGTTCACCGGCGATCACCAAGCGAGTGGTGACCTGGCTGTGCTGGGTCGGTGGTGGGATAATGAGGAGGCTCGGAGCCAAGGTCAGTGTCGATAGGCCTAATTTGACAGGGGTGGTCTCGAGACTTTCGCCCCTATGGGGCCGAGAGTGCTGCCCATGCGGTCGCCTCCCCACCATAGTAACGGTCACTTCATGTAGGGTCTCGACGAACCAAGTGAGTATATATAACTGATATTACACCAGTGAGACCATATAAATAGTGGTTATTTGTGCCAAGGATATATAAACAAGTGCCTGGTGTGACAAACTCTTGTCCATAGTGTATCATTCTGATGTATGGATGGTCGCCATTAGGGGGGGGTAGCCTACACACCCACGCGCGCACGTATGCCCTTACTACCTGGACACAGCAGTCCAGCCTGTCACCTCTCCGCCCTTCCCTCATAAGAACCAGTATTATCTTGTGCCTGGGACCAAATCATATGATCCGGAGGCGGACGTAACTGCCGCCCAAGGTGCAGATCATTATGCCGGGTGACAGACATTGTTGTGTCTGTTCTAACCACTACCAAAAATGCACTAGCTGTGTCTGTGTGAGAAACAACCGACCATGTGTGTCTTGCATAAAGGGAAACAATTGCCGCAACCCTTAAAACTCATGGCAGGGAGCTGTCACAGGAGGCCACATTGGATATCGCCGGGACCCAGCAGCCCGCTGATATCCTAAACGATAGCAGTGAGTCTACTCAACCTGAAAATGTAGTACCAATAAACGCTGCTCCAATAATAGCTGATGTCCACGAGGTGAATGAGAGACAGCCACCACAGTGGAATGGCATGTCGATGGAAAATGCAGACATATGGGTTAAAAAAACATACTCAGAAATTGTCAGGTGGTCGCCAGCAAACCTGTTTGAACCACCCAAGTGTGCGGCCACCAAAGAAATGATTCGGGAGATGATTAGTCTGATAACTGAGTACACTCAAGACCGCCTCCTTGCCCCGTTAGCTCTTCATATACTGGCAATAATACCACATCTATTCTGTCAGAGGACACACACAAAGACTAAGCACAAAGAAAATGCGGCAGCAATGAAGAGAAGACTGACACTGTGGCAGAAGGGGGCCCTTGATGATCTCCTATGTGAAGCAAGAACACTGCAGGAGAGACTAAAATCTGCAGGAAACGGAAAGCAAAACACCGATGATGCTGCAAGGAAGTTTGGAAACAAAATGCGTGTGGGAAAAGTGTCTTTGGCGGTAAGATCTCTCACTGAGGAATCCACCGGTGGGGTCCTGCCAATAAACAGAGAGACATTAAAACAACTGAAAGAAAAACATCCCTCTGCAAGTGATGACGAAGGCATCAGGTTTCAGGGTGCCTATATCCCACCAAATGCTGTCCTGTTCGAGAAAATAATAGGAGGGATGGTGTGGAAAAAGGCACTGAAGACTCAGGGAGGTGCCGGCCCTTCAGATCTGGATGCAAACGGATGGAGAGTCATCCTCAGCACTAACAAGTTTGGTCTCGCAGCAAGTGATCTCTGCACCGCCATTGCCGTCCTTGCAAGAAAGCTGGCATCCTCATGCTGCCATCACCTTCATGCTCTGACGGCCTGCCGCCTCATTCCCCTGGATAAGAATCCAGGATGTAGGCCAATAGGAGTGGGGGAAGTGCTGAGGCGAATCATCGGAAAATGTATAATGGAGGTGGTAAAGGACGATGTCAGGGCAGCAGCAGGGAACCTGCAAGTTTGTGCAGGCCAACAAGCTGGAGGGGAAGCTGCCATTCACGCCATGAGAACGATATTTGAGCAACGTGATTGTGAGGCCGTTCTCCTGGTCGACGCTTCAAATGCATTCAACATACTTAACTGCAAGGCCGCACTGCACAACATCAAGATCAAGTGTCCAAGCTTTGCAATGTACGTTGAAAACTCCTATAGGAATCCATCAGACCTTTATATAGTAACAACAAGGCCCTAAGAGGTGATACCATCTTACAGTCAACCGAGGGAACAACATAGGGGGACCCTGTTGCAATGGCAATGTATGCAATAGGCCTATCAGTGCTCCAACAAGAAATAAAATTTGAAACAACTGGGGTCAAACAAGTGGCATATGCTGATGACCTTACAGGAGCAGGAAAAGTGGAGGGCATCAAAAAGTGGTGGGACCTGGTAACATCGCGAGGTCCACAAATAGGGTACCACCCAAACGCCAGCAAGTCCTTCCTCATCGTGAAGTCAGAACATTATGAACGGGCAAAGGAGGTTTTTGGCGGAAGTGAGGTCAAAATAACTAAGGACGGCCAAAGACATCTAGGCGCAGTAATTGGCACTACGGACTTCAAGACCGAGTACGTAGCGGGAAAGGTGAATGAGTGGGTTAGTGAAATCCAAGCTCTGTCTGAAATTGTTAACACAGAGCCACATGCGGCTTTTGCTGCATTCACCCGTGGAGTCAAGCATCGTTGGAACTACCTGATGCGTACTATCCCTGATATCGGACCCCTCCTCCACCCTCTGGAAGAAGCTATCAGTGTCAAGTTCATTCCCAAATTAGTGAAACACACTCACTTAACCCCAGCAGAAAGAGCACTTCTTGCACTTCCATCAAGACTAGGAGGGATGGAACTAACCAATCCAGAGGAGATTGTAGCCACCGAACATCAAAATTCACTTAAGCTCACGGCAGCCCTCATGGACCACATAATAGCCCAGAATGCAACAGGGGAGGTCGAGACCATTGAAGTAAACGAGATTCGTAGGTCCATTACGACAGATCGACAGCACTGCCAAAATGATAAGTTGCAGCAACTGTTGCTGCAGGTTCCAGAAAATTAAAAAAAAAAAAGTAGCTATAGCGCAGGAGGTGGGCGCCTCGAACTGGTTAACTACGTTACCGATAAGGGCAAATGGTTTCAGTCTTAACAAACAAGAATTTACAGATGCCAGTAGAAGGTTTGCCCTCTCAATGCGTGTGTGGCTCTTCCTATGTCGGCGATCACGCCATGGTGTGCAAGAAAGGGGGCTTCATATGCATGAGGCATGACGAAGTAAGGGATCTTACAGCAAATATGTTGAAGGAAATCTGCCGGGATGTCATGGTAGAACCGACCCTCCTTCCATTGGATGGTGAGATCTTCCAACATAGGACTTCAAACACATCTAACGAAGCCCGTGTTGACGTCAGTGCTCGAGGATTCTGGACGCGGAGACAGCGAGCTTTCTTCGACATCAGGATTTTTGATCCCATGGCCGCATGTCACCGTAACCTAGCTCTCGATGCTGCACATAGGAGGAACGAGAACGACAAGATAAGGGCATATGGGGAGAGAATCCAAAACGTTGATCAAGGCAGCTTCACTCCTCTAGTGTTCACAACCTCTGGTGGGATGGGACCAAGTGCAAGATGTTTCTAAACCAGACTCGCGGAGATGATCTCCGAACAGAAGCAGCAGCCCAGAAGTTTCGTTACAGCCTGGATGAGTTGTCGACTGTCTTTCTCTCTCCTTCGGTCGGCTTTGCTCTGCCTCAGGGGAACGAGAGCTTCTGCCCCAACTCCGACAACTGCTGCAGATACCGACTATGAGGCTACTGTCACTGAATGCAGCATAGATCTGCGGCTCAACTAATTTAACACAGATAGGATAGCTACTTATGTATTAGGATATTTAATATTAAGGTAATTAAATGGTGGCGAAGGTGTGGCTATTGGGGGAGGCTGGAGGCCATGTTTATATAAAAAAAAAAGTAGTAGTAGTAGTGTGTAAAAGAAATAATACGTTTTATATCAGGAGAATGTAGAGATAACACTGCGAGTGATGATGGCCTGAGAAACAAAGGCCAGTACACCACCAGCTGCTCACGTTCTCTCACGAGTCTTGCTTACATAACTTCTCACAGTAATAACTAGAACGTTTTCTGTCTCTTCAAAAATCTGTGAGCACATTGTAACAACTAACCACAAGGTGGGAGCAAGTTTAATTATTGGTATTATTATTACTGTTAGTAGAGTTGTTTTTCAAAAGCTAATGACCATTGCGTGACATGACTGTCATCAGGTAAGCAAAGCACACGCAGTATGATATTCACCCAAATACATATATATTGTGCACACACACACACACACACACACACATATATATATATATATATATATATATATATATATATATATATATATATATATATATATATATATATATATATATATATATATATATATATATATATATATATATATATATATATATATATATATATATATATATATATATATATATATATATATATATATATATATATATATATATATGTAGGTCAGACAGGAAAAACACTGCAGCTCAGAATCAAACAACATAAGTATAATATCAGAACTGCATCTGAAAGCAGTGCCTTGTTCGTTCATGTTAGGAATAATAATCACCCCATTGCTTGGGAAAAAAGCTTAGAAGTATTCAAATCATCTTGTATCACAGAAAGACTTCTGGTTGAAGCTAGTTTGATTAAGGAATTAAAATCAATAAACCTTAGTGATGGTCAGTTCAAAACTGATAATATGTTACATAAATTTATTTGTCAGTGGCCCAAGGTTAAAAATGCTTTGAAAACCTTTGATCTAGATGTATGATAGTTATTTTGTGGGTCCCTTTTTTCTGACCTGACTTGGCTAGTCACGTCACCACCCTTCTCTTAAGCTCCTCTACGTGTGTGTTGGTGTGGGGATTAGTGGATGTCATCATTTTGACCTGACCTCATGTTTTTAGGTCACCCTGTATATTTAAGCCTCTCTCTGTCCATGTAATCCAGTTGCCTCTGAAGATGTCTTGAATAAAGACGAAAGCTAAGGTACTCCGTTGTTTCCATTTTCCCGTGTGATTTTATCAAGATATATATATATATATATATATATATATATATATATATATATATATATATATATATATATATATATATATATATATATATATACAAAACAGTTGAAATTCAAATTTTCATTTATATGGTGTACTGTACAATACATAAAGACTAGTATTAACCTGCGGCAAGTTTAGTAAAAGTAGCACTAAGCACAGACGAAATTCCAATGTCTTCTATCTCAGTCTATATCTTGCCGCCGTCACACACATTACACTGAGTAGCGAACATAAAAATGGAATTCGCCCACCGCCACACTTGGCTCCTGCCCAGTTCCTCGAGTAGCCCTTGTAAGGATTTTGGCGATGTGACTCATGTACTAATACAAATAACCTTTCGGTGGCTTTTTCAGATGAAATTATACTAAAGCAGAGAGTTAAAATTAGTTTAAGCAATTACGAGCCTATGATCTTTTAAACTTTTAAAGGAATACAACGAAGGGTATATGTATACTGCATGATCACAAAGTAGATTTAAATACCCTTTCTTTTCACATTTGGCTTGAAACAACACAATATTTTTACCCTTGTCTGAGTACTTTATATAAAGGGAACGCCCCACCTGATGATCTTAGTCACCCGCCACCAGACTCAGGGACAGCACACAGTAAGTTCTCTCATCATGACTTCTCACTTAAACTGAAACACTGTATACTAAACGAACGCTAAGAAACTCGCGTTGATGAGAATTGTGGGAAGATCAGTGATAAATGCGCTCATAGTACACGTTAATGTTTGGGATCTGAATACAAAGGCTGTGTTGAGGGGACTGTGAAAATTAGCCTGAACATTTCGTTTCAGAGTGGCAGTACCTGTTTTGTTTAGGTTTAGTGTAGCTTTTAATTATTCAACAGTTTATAAATGATCAAGATTTACTCCAGTACGTTGATATATAATATAAACTGCACAAAATGAAACGTAATTCAATTTCTAACATGAGATGTGATATAAGCTGAAGGTTTCCAAAAACGAAGAAAACCAATCACACACAAAAAAAAATCATCAATGAACAAATTATACCCCCTCCCCTTATCAATTTATCTCAACACACGTTTCTTCATTCAAGTTTAGTTATGGTGTAGACTCCACTAGCTTTTTCGTATCTACTTTCATATATTATTAACTACTGCTTTTATTTCAGGTGATCCTGAAAAACTACAACCATGTGGGATGACGAGGAGCAGACAGGAATTGTATGAGACAACGGCTCCGGCCTCTGTAAGGCTGGCTTCGCCGGTGATGACGCTCCCCGCGCCGTATTTCCCTCCATCGTCGGCCGTCCTCGTCACCAGGGTGTGATGGTCGGTATGGGTCAGAAGGACGCCTACGTCGGTGACGAGGCCCAGAGCAAGAGAGGTATCCTGACTCTCAAGTACCCCATCGAGCACGGCATCATCACCAACTGGGACGACATGGAGAAGATCTGGCATCACTCCTTCTACAACGAACTGCGAGTTGCTCCTGAGGAGTCCCCACCACTGCTGACTGAGGCTCCACTTAACCCAAAGGCCAACCGTGAGAAGATGACTCAAATTATGTTTGAAACCTTCGCCATGCCCGCTATGTACAGTATGTGGCTATACAAGCTGTGCTGTCTTTGTACGCCTCTGGTCGTACCACTAGTCTGGTGTGTGACTCTGGTGATGGTGTCTCTCACACTGTCCCCATCTACGAAGGTTATGCTCTCCCTCATGCTACCCTTCGTCTGGACCTGGCTGGTCGTGATTTGACTGCTTATCTGATGAAAATCATGACTGAGCGTGGCTACCCCTTCACCACAGCCGCTGAGCGTGAGATCGTTCGTGACATCAAGGAGAAGCTTTGCTACATCGCCCTCGACCTTGAGAATGAGATGAATGTTGATGCTGCTTCCTCATCCCTGGACAAGTCCTACGAACTTCCTAACGGTCAGGTCATCGCCATTGGCAAACGAATGTTTCCGTGCTCCTGAGTCACTTTTCCAGCCTTCCTTCCTGGGTATGGAATCTATAAGCGTCCACGAGACCGTCTACAATTCTATCATGAGGTGCGACCTTGACATCAGGAAGGACCTGTTCGCCAACATTGTCATGTCTGGTGGTACCACCATGTACCCCGGTATTGCTGACCGCATGCAGAAGGAAATCATTGCTCTGGCTCCTGCTACCATCAAGATCAAGATCATTGCTCCTCCCGAGCGTAAGTACTCCGTCTGGATCGGTGGCTCCATCCTGGCCTCTCTGTCCACCTTCCAGTCCATGTGGATCACCAAGGAGGAGTACGACGAGTCCGGCCCCGGCATTGTCCACCGGAAATGTTTCTAAATCTTGTACTGGTACCATTATAACTGTGATATATATGATATTTATATGAATATAAAATATATTTTCATTCAAATTCTTAGAATAATATGTATGATTTATCCTTGTGATGCTGGATATACTTTTTTAACAACACTGTAATACAAACACTGAAATATGTCTTGGGTGTATAGTACACAAATATATACGAATGAGTATTTCCAATTTACCCTTCTATTGTATTCACGTATTTGAAGAAACACACTACTGTATATATTTCTTAAACTAAATATTGAAATATTGGTTTTAATATTACATTACAAGTAACACCTTGAAGAGAAGAAACATAATACCACCATCAATGTTTAACCTTCAGAAGTAAAACTTGATACATATAGAATTACTAAACTTAATGTATATAACAGTAATGCTTAAATATCTTGTGTCTACTTGAACTTCGAAATGTGGTCGTAGATATGGTCTCTTTTGTTGAATTTTCTTCATTAACCGGTAAAGTGAAAACACCTGTAAGTTACGACACACAAAGAAAGAGGCTTAAATAGCGTTGAAGTGAGTAAAAGAGTTCTACCATCTCAGAGAAAGAGGAAAATAACACTATTGAAGTAATAATCACCTGGCCTATCATAGAATATATTAACAACATGATAAAAAAACAAAACAAAGCACATGAAAAAGTTTTGATTAGTAATGAATTATCTGTATATGTGAGGACAGCAGTACAGTGTATAACTCCGCATGGAACAACAAAACATAAACTCTGTAAAACTGGACAAAATGGCAAAGTGTATACACGAGTTATGAAATTGACCATATAAAATAATGTGGTGTTAATGACTAATTCTCTTTGTGTATAAATGTTTAGTTGATGTTTGCAGAGAAATGTGTGAGATGAACTATAGCCCAAGGAAAGGAACTCCCTCACATCCGGACCTTAAAGTTAATGAATCATAACTTAACCTAACCTAATTTAAAATGTTCCTAAAGTAACCTATCTTATCCCAAGTCTTATTCTTCTACCATACTTCGTTCCAGAGTTATAACAATAAAAGTATTTTTTTTTAAATTTCAATGACTATTACTTTTACCTTTGACCTTTGACCTATCGAGAAAATTACGTGCTTCCTGTACACCCAACATAGAACATCTTCATTACATTACAGACACACAGACAAATACATGAATAAAGCTATTCCCATACCTCGTAAAACCTTTCTGGGGCGAGGGAATAAAGCGAATGTCTCTGTTTGTGGTTTTCTTCCCTTCACAACGTTAAGTGATCGATAAAATCACTAGTAACAAATCAAGTGTATTATATCAAGGTTTATATGGTAGTAAAATAAAATAATAAGAATACCAGCTTGGTGTTAATTAGGATTGTCTTTCAGAGAGAGAGAGAGAGAGAGAGAGAGAGAGAGAGAGAGAGAGAGAGAGAGAGAGAGACTTACGACACTGTGACCGTAAACATCGTTATTCTCTCAGATCGACGTAAATGTTGGCATCGTAAAGAAAAGAAGTGTACCTCGAGTGTCTGGCGGAGACTAACTATTGCCTGGTCTTAAGATAATACAGACGTAAATTGCTTCTTTTATTTTCTTTTTTTTTTCTGCAAGGAGTTAGGGGGAGAGGGATGAGTGGAGGAGGACAGGGTGGGGGTGAGTGGAAAAGGAGAAGGGGGGGAAGGGGTGAGTAGGGGTGGGTGGGAGAGGAGGGGGTGGGGGTGGGTGGGAGAGGAGGGGGTGGGGGTGAGTGAAGGAGGGGATCACACATACTAGGGAGAAAGTTACATGTTCTTACAAGGAGATGTGTAATGACACTCATGGTAATTCAACAGTTATGGAGAAATAAAAGACATATTAGTGTTTTGATACTGCATGTGTGGAAGTAAACAAATGACTTAAACTTAAAACAATAAGGGAAAAACATTTGAAAAGTCGTATGTTTAAACTTAACTAACAATTAAAACTACAAATATTAAAAAAAAAATTCTTCAGAAAAAGTTAATAGTTTTGTCATTGAAATTCGTATAATAGCTAAATAATATCTATGTTCAGTAAAATCTATTCCTCTGAGATCAAAATATCATCGTAGTATGATGAAGTAGACTAATATAATTTAAAATATCATGAGCTGTACAACGGCCATTTGATATTTCGTGTTATTGGGATTTTACAGGAAATAAGTTTGCGGTTCGATCGTCATAAGAGTACCGGCAAGTCCTTTATACGTGTATGAAAGAGTTATAGTTGATAAATTCGTCGTTCAAGCTCATTAACACCTTGAGGATGGTGCCAGTGTATTGAAGAAGTTAAGAAACTCGGTGTTAAATTATCTTACTCAGGAGGTTAATGTAGTTAACGTGTTGTTATACTCAAGGGGTTAAGTCATCGTACTCAAGGGGTTTAGTCATCATACTCAAGGTGTTAAACCAAGTGACAAGTGGACCAAACGTTGAGAAATACAAACTGAGGAACCAACAAAAATAAAAGAATTAATGAACTCAACATTATCATTATACAATATTCAGTGTGGTTAAATGTGAATCAAGCACGAACATCATACAATGAATAGGAGGATAATTTGAAAAGTACAAAGATTTTAGTGTTTTTAATCTGAAAAAACCCCGAGAAGAAAGTGACCTCGGGTACTACACCTTCTAGCACAGGGTTTACTAATTGATGTTCATGTAGACAGTGGTAAATCTGGCTCTTATCCATCTTACCTGTCCACTGCCTTGTACACGGGAGCTCTAACTTTGCATGAGTAAGCCAAGAAGAATTTAGTCACTGGGAAGCCAACCTTATTTTTCCTGCATAAACATTCCCACGTCCACCCCTGCCCCCCAGAACTGTATAAAAGAAAAAGTCGGGCCAGCGGTCTCTCAGTCAGCTCGAGACTCCTGTGTTGGCTTGTGCTCGGTAAGTCACATACTGCGTGAAGTAAATGCTGAAGAAAAAAGCGGGAGTGGAACTGTACCTTACGTTGGATTATTATTCTTATTGATCGTTACTAACAGAGAAGATTTCTGTGTGCCGCAGAAAGTGATATTTTCTGTATCATTATTAAGCTTTAGTGACGATTCAACATTATTGGTGGTCTTGACTTATCATAAATAAATGAAATCACATTTTTCAGTTTTATAAAGCAGATTAAATCAGAGTGTTCTCAGAAGCCCCAATACCTAAATTTCGTTGTCTGAGTATACGATATCATTTTTTTTAAAACTTTCTTTCTTTTTATACCTGAAAGCAACTACTGGCAATGCAATATATAATGAAAGAACAATATCATTTATTTAGAATATCAGGCTTTCTATAGTGACGATTAAACATTATTGGTGGTCTTGACGAAACTCATTATTTCATTCACTGTAACTTCTCTTAATAAATGAAATCACATTCAAAGTTCTTAACCATGGTGTACGAACCACCACTAGAATAGCTACTGTCACTAATATTTCCCTTGTGAGAAAAACAGTGACACGTGCACCTTCTCAAGTCAAAAACAGTGCCACGTGCACCTTCTCAAGTCAAAAACAGTGCCACGTGCACCTTCTCAAGTCAAAAACAGTGCCACAAAATGTATTCTGCTATAAATGATGACCATACATCGAAATATCTGTATTTACAGGTGGGGTTTAACTCTGATCATCAACCATGTGTGACGACGAGGATGCGACCGCTCTGGTGTGCGACAATGGCTCCGGCATGGTCAAGGCTGGCTTCGCCGGCGACGACGCTCCCCGCGCCGTATTCCCTTCCATCGTTGGCCGCGCCCGTCACCAGGGTGTGATGGTCGGTATGGGTCAGAAGGACGCCTACGTCGGTGATGAAGCCCAGAGCAAGCGAGGTATCCTCACTCTCAAGTACCCCATCGAGCACGGCATCATCACCAACTGGGACGACATGGAGAAGATCTGGTACCACACCTTCTATAATGAGCTTCGTATTGCCCCAGAAGAGTGCCCCACAATGTTGACTGAGGCTCCCCTCAACCCCAAGGCCAACCGTGAGAAGATGACACAGATCATGTTTGAGTCCTTCGCCATGCCCGCCATGTACGTGACCATCCAGGCCGTGCTGTCCCTGTACGCCTCTGGTCGTACCACTGGTCTGGTGTGTGACTCTGGTGATGGTGTCTCTCACATGGTCCCCGTCTATGAAGGTTTCGCTCTCCCTCATGCCATCCTTCGTCTTGACCTGGCTGGTCGTGATCTCACTGCGTACATGATGAAAATCATGACTGAACGTGGCTATTCCTTCACCACCACGGCTGAGCGTGAAATTGTTCGTGACATCAAGGAGAAACTTTGCTACATCGCCCTTGACTTTGAGAATGAGATGAATGTTGCTGCCGCTTCCACTTCCTTGGACAAGTCTTACGAACTTCCCGACGGTCAGGTCATCACCATCGGCAACGAGCGTTTCCGCTGCCCTGAGGCTATTTTCCAGCCTTCCTTCCTGGGTATGGAATCTGCTGGTGTTCACGAGACTGTACACAGCTCCATCATGAGGTGCGACATTGACATCAGAAAGGACCTGTTCGCCAACATTGTTATGTCTGGTGGTACCACCATGTACCCTGGTATTGCTGACCGCATGCAGAAGGAAATTACTAATCTGGCTCCCTCCACCATCAAGATCAAGATCATTGCTCCTCCCGAGCGTAAGTACTCCGTCTGGATCGGTGGCTCCATCCTGGCCTCTCTGTCCACCTTCCAGACTATGTGGATCACCAAGGAGGAGTACGAAGAGTCCGGCCCCGGCATTGTCCACCGCAAGTGCTTCTAAATTATGCTTACACTAGTTATACATACACATTTATATATCATTGTAGTTACTACGACTTAATTTCTTTCTTACAATAAAGATGTAGTAACTGATCCCGTTGATTTATCCTACAATTGAAATAGCAAAAATGTATCTAAAACTGAAAACAAATATGCACAGATATTTAATTGCTCCTTTGACCAAGACAAATGTAAAGGAATGGCAATAATAAGTTCGGAAAAAATGGATAATTTACTGAACTGAAATTATGACTATCACTAATACTTTGGTGGGTCGTAAGCTGTAGAGTTTAGACAAACTTTTTTTGTTGATCTTATCTTCACAGTTCTCGTTAATCATGGTGTTAATTTTCCAGTGTGTCCCGCGACACGACTCAAGTTACAAGAGGAGATAACAAAATGTATATAATATATTATTATGAATGGGTACAAAGGGGATGGATAAGATATACGTTTTTTGGTGCAATGAATCATTATAAGTGTCTAATAAACTTTTCGACATGAATTCGAGTTTTATTTTCTGTCATGAACCATCATCACATGCTGACTCACCAATATCAGAACTTTTGGTGGAATATAGTGTTTTTTTTAGCGTGGTGAACCTTCATTGAACAGGTAAGTAAATAAGAGAAAAACGAGGAATGCAGAAGTTATTGCCCAACAACAGTCTTCCAATCCATGCTTGTTAAAGGAAGGTAATCATTTGGTATAACAGTTATCAGTATCTTTGTCAATTTATATTTTCTTACAGTCTGACCAAGTCTGGATCTACAGCTCATGGTGTGCTGGACACTGAATACAAATTCCTTAATGTTGGTGAACAAAAATTCCAGACCAGATTGACAGCAACAAGGGGACGCCTCGGTAAATACATTTGATAATGAAGCTTTCCAAAGAAATCCTTGATCCAGATGTGGAAAAAAAATTACCACAAATATCCCTAGCATTACTACGATGTCTAGTACTGGCTGACTGGCTACTCGTTCTCTCAGTTGTACAGTATGCACATTGTGAGAAATTCGTCCCTATGTTACAGTGTGCAGTGTGTACCGATTTCGTGGTTTCTTACCTATTGTATTACTTAAATTGTGTAGGCATTGTTACTGGATTCCCTTATGTTTCTCATTTCTTTTGGTAACACTACATGTATTACAAGTCATGGTCAAGTTTGTTATTTCGCGGACGCCAAACCGGAGGTGTATGTTGGACACTTGAAATCTCTAACCTTTTGAGTACGATAACTAAATCCCTTGGGTACGATATTTTAACCCTTTGAATTAGATAACTGAAGCCCCCGTATGTCATATCCTCATGGTAAATATGTCATCGTACTCAAAGGGTTAAGGCTACATGTACTTAATAGTATATCTGTCCAGGTATTAATGAAGGTGCTTTATAATACCTTCACAGCACGTTATTTGTTTTATAAAGCAGATTAAATCAGAGTGTTCTCAGAAGCCCCAATACCCAAATTTCGTTGTCTGATTACACGATATCTTTTTTTTTTAATATATATATATATTTCTTTTATACCTGAAAGCAACTACCGTACTGGCAATCCAATATATAATGAAAGAACAGTATCAATCCTTAAGCATATTAGGCTTTCTAAGGAGTTTTCAGAAACAAATGCATATGCACATTTGTCACACTCCTACAAACCGCATACACACAAAGCATATGCACACTTGCTCAAACCAAATATATACAAATCAAATACATACACACACTACTACTACTACTACTTTACTGTCACTCGGAATCGAGTGTGACGATCATCCAGCTAGGATACAATGATATGAGTTTTTAACGATGTCACCTACGTTGGTGAGTTCTGAGGTGAATAAAGAGGCCGATATGGGACTGGCAGGGTCATTCACAGATGTTGCACATGTGGAGGGCTACATCTAGTACGGGAGGGGCGGCGGCAGCGTCTTTCCGGCGTTGCCGCTTGTCTGCCTCGGTATGCAGTCGGACTACCTAGATAGTATTGACACCTTGTGTGGAGCTCCTCCAAGCGTTATGGTGTGGAGTAATCGTTTCCCAGGTGAGGGGGTCGATTTGGCACTTTTCAGGTTTGTCTTAAGACTATCCTTATACCTTTTCCGTTGCCCGCCAGCGTTACGTTTACTATTCGTAAGGTGACTGTAAAGTAGCTGCTTTGGCAGTCTACTGTCGTCCATGCGGGTAACATGGCCAGTCCAGCGTAGTTGTTCATGGATAATGGTAGCCTCAATGCTTCTACAGTTGGTGTCAGCGAGAATACTGACATTTGTTCTCTTGTCTTCCAAGTGAACTCGGAGGATGGAACGTAGACTACGTTGGTGAAAATTTCAAGTGCCTTAAGGTGCCTCCTGTATGTGACCCATGTCTCGCTGTCATATAGCAGGGTGGCGAGGACCACTGCTCGATATACGTGCAACTTTGTACATAATTTCAGCTCCCTACAGCTGAAGACACGGGTATGGAGTCTGCCAAAGGCTTGAGATACATATCTGATCCGATGTTGAATCTCTTCACCGATGTCCGCAGTGGTGGACAGGTGGGAGCCGAGTTACCGAACACACACACACTTGGTCGGCAAGACAACAGCTGGGAATGCCACGCTAGCCTGACTTTTACTACTGTGGTGTAATTAAGGGATCTCCCGGGTTTTTTTTCTTATGTGGTAAATGGAAGTGTTTTTTTACGTTGCTCAGACACTTTGGAGAAGGTGTAGATAAACACTCGACTATTTATGTGATTAATCTAGATAAAACAAATAGGAGAGAGAGTTACACTTTAGTACAAGTATAGATACAAGTACAGGTACAGATACAAGTACAGATACAAGTACATACAAGTACAGGCACAGATACAAGTACCTACAAGTACAGGTGCAGATACAAGGACAGGTACAGATACAAGTACATACAAGTACAGGTACAGATACAAGTACATACAAGTACAGATGCAGATAGAATTACAGGTACAGTACAGATAGGAGTACAGATACAGTACACAAGTACAGGCACAGATACAAGTACCTACAAGTACAGGTGCAGATACAAGGACAGGTGCAGATAAGTACAGATGCACATACAAGTACGAGGTACAAGTACCTACAAGTACAGGTGCAGATACAAGGACAGGTACAGATGCAAAGTACATACAAGTACAGGGCACAGATACAAGTACCTACAAGTACAGTGCAGATACAAGGACAGGTACAGATGCAAGTACAGATACAAGTACATACAAGTACAGGCACAGATACAAGTATCTACAAGTACAGAGTGCAGATGCACAAGGACAGGTACAGATACAAGTACATACAAGTACATACAAGTACATACAAGTACAGGTACAGATACAAGTACAGTACAGGTACAGATACAAGTACAGGTACAGATACAAGTACAGGCACAGATACAAGTACAAGTACAGGTGCAGATACAAGTACAGGCACAGATACAAGTACCTACAGATACAAGAACAAGTACAGGTACAGATACAAGTACATACACAGATACAAGTACAGGCACAGATACAAGTACAGGTACCTACAAGTACAGATACTACAAGTACGCCACACACATACAAGTACACAGATACAAGTACCTAGAGTACAAGTATAGATACAAGTACAGGTACAGATACAAGTACAGATACAAGTACATACAAGTACAGGCACAGATACAAGTACCTACAAGTACAGGTGCAGATACAAGGACAGGTACAGATACAAGTACATACAAGTACAGGTACAGATACAAGTACATACAAGTACAGATGCAGATAGAATTACAGGTACCAATACAAGTACAGGTACATTCCACCAAAGAAGCACTGACCTCACCCTGAATGTCGTGCTCGCAATTTTACCTGGCAATACTTGGTAAAGTAATGGTGATTGTGACTGGTGGATATATTTTCGGCTGTATCACTGTCAAGATAAATATCAAACACACCATTTTTATAATACTAAGGTATTCACCGTTATCTTGGATCATGATAATTTACAAATGTTCGTATATTTGCTTTAATAATAAGGGAATTTTGATGTGAGAATCTTGTGGCAGCTGTGGTTGTAGTTGAGTTACCAATTCATTTATATAAACTTCCTCATTATTTAAGCAAATATACGGAAATTTGTAAATTCTCATGATCTTAAATAACGAAGAATACAAACATACATATGCGTAAAGAGGTCATAGAGTAAAGTGATCAGACACTATTCAAGACCAATGTAAACTTTTAGTTCACATCATCCTATCCACTACGATTTAATTTACTAATTCCTACTTATTGATTGTTATACCTGACCACAGAGTTACTAGACGCCATGTGCACATCATGGGAAATACAGATCCCCGAACTGTGGCCCACTAAATCAAAGGAACTTAAGAACCTTAATAAACAATGCGGCGATGCTCAACCCCAGCCACCTCCTTATCATGGGGGACTTTAACTATGGCGACATCGACTGGAGAAACGAGTCAACCCCGAATGACTTGAATAATCCTGCTACTCTTTTTGTAGAAACTCTGAGAGATAATTTTCTGTTCCAACATGTGAGAGACCCGACACATTACAGAGGGGAACAAACACCCAAGCCACTTGACCTCATCATAACAAACGAGGAGGGTATGGTGGCCAAACTGGAACACCTTGCCCCAGTTGGCACCAGTCACCATACAGTGTTGTCATTCAGATTTAACTGTTACCTAGTTCAAGATAAGGCCAGGCCAAGGTGCAAATATTACAAGGGAAATTACAATGGGATGAGGGAAGAGATGAGGGGTATCAACTGGCCTGACTTATTAAGGTACAAGAACGCAGACACTACGCTGAATATCATAACTAGTAAAATGACCCATTTGATCGATAAATATATACCCAAGACCAAACCCAGTGCTTCTAGGAATACGAGGGGATCCCTACACATGAACCATGCGGCGGTCGACAAAATTAAGAAGAAAACCCAGAAATTCAAGAC
The DNA here is from genome assembly GCF_018991925.1 of Homarus americanus. NCBI lineage: Eukaryota > Metazoa > Arthropoda > Malacostraca > Decapoda > Nephropidae > Homarus > Homarus americanus. The sequence goes on from NW_024749657.1 coordinate 7,121,289, forward strand.
GTGGGTTGGGTCAAACGATGAGCAAGACAGGAGGATGTATGCAAGAGCCAGAAACCAAGCAAAGATAGAGTGTAGGAGGGCTGAAAAGGAGTTCCAAAGGCTGGTTGCACGCGAGGTCAAGTCAAACCCAAAGGCGTTTTACCGCTATGCAAAGTCGAAATTGAAAACGCGAGTAGGAGTATCAGACCTGAGGCTTGAAGATGGTAGTTACGCAGATTCTGACCAGGATAAAGCTGAGGCATTGAACAGCTTCTTTTCCTCAGTGTTCACAAGAGAGGATGCAACTAACCTTCCTGCGTTTGAGGACAGACGGTTCGACACAGCACTGACCCACATTGTGTTCACAGAAGAGGGTATTAGAAATAAACTGTCCAGGCTAAAGGTCCATAAGAGTCCTGGACCTGACATGGTGCATCCTAGAGTGCTAAGGGAGCTGTGCAACGAGCTTGCAGAGCCCCTGAAGATTCTGTTTTGTAAATGCCTGGATGAACAAATGGTCCCCAGTGAATGGAAAGTGGCTTATGTGAGTCCTATCTTCAAGAAGGGCGATAGGCACTCCACGAACAACTATAGACCGGTGAGCCTGACCAGCATAATATGTAAAGTACTTGAGAGTATTATCAGAGATGCAGCGATGGAACATCTACTACGAAACAACCTTGTAAAAGATTGCCAACACGGTTTTATGCCGGGGCGCTCTTGCTTGACACAATTGCTCAAGGTATTGGATATTTGGACCCATATTCTAGAACGGGGTGGTAATATCGACAATATTTACCTAGATTTTGCCAAGGCTTTCGACAGTGTACCCCACGAAAGGCTGAAAATCAAACTGGAAGGGTACGGAATTCGGGGAAATGTCCTAGCGTGGATAGAAGACTTTCTACATGACCGCAAGCAATGTGTGGTGATTAATGGCACGAAATCGTCATCTGTACCTGTAACAAGTGGGGTACCGCAGGGTAGTGTATTGGGCCCGCTGTTGTTTGTTTGTTTCATAAATGATATGCCTGACGTTGTACACTCCTCCATACAAATGTTTGCCGATGACGCCAAGTTATTTCGGGAAATTAAGAACCAAGCGGACTGTGAAGAGCTGCAGAAGGACCTCTGTGGGCTCCAGGAATGGTCGAAGGAATGGCTGCTGAGATTCAATGTCACGAAGTGTAAGAGGATGCACCTGGGGCGTACCAACGGTAAGGAGGCGTACCATATGTCCCAACGGGATGAAGAAAATGTACTAGTTGAGACTGTGTGTGAGAAGGACCTAGGTGTGTATGTTGACAATGAGCTGAAGTTCTCGGGCCATTGTGAGAAGAAGGTAAATCAGGCAAATAAATTATTGGGTCTTATAAGAAGGTCGTTCAGATATCTAGACGGTCCGTCCCTCGTGACGATCTTCAGGAGTGAAGTGCTTCCCCATCTGGAGTACTGTCACCCCATCTGGTCCCCGAGATATGCTAGGGACTGTCAGTTGGTTGAAAATGTTCAAAGGAGGGCCACCAAGCTGGTGCCTGCACTTCGGCATCTCAGCTACCCTGCGAGATTGGAGCGCCTGAACTTGCCTAGCTTATACTACAGACGGGCAAGGGGGGACCTAGTTGAGGTTTATAAGCATCTCAGGGGGCACTACTCAGTTGAGTGTCCTTACTTGGAGCTGGCGGACGCTCGCCCCACAAGGGGTCACAGCTCAAGATTGAAGAAGCCGCAAGTCCGGAAAACCGTGAGGGCAAACTTTTCGGAGTGAGGGTTGTAAACTCTTGGAACAATCTACCAGAGAGTGTTGTGACGGCACCGAGTGTGAGCTCTTTCAAGAGAAGACTTGACCAACACTGGAGCGGGTTCAGGTACATTCAGGAGCCGGTGCATGCCCAGTATTTGCCAACAGTGCGTGACAGAGACGTGACTGATCGCCCGGGCGGCTAGCGAGCCGACCTTTTGGTGAAGAATATAAAGGAAAAGAGTCGTGACCGATCGCCCAAGCGGCTAACAAGCCGATCAGTGGCAAGAGGATAAAAGTAAGTAAAAAGAAAGACAAGAAGATAAATATCACAGATACTCCTTAACTGCGTAAACTAGTAGAAGAAAACGGAAGAGGTTTCGTCTGGCCTCAACACACCATTGATTTTACCTTGACTATATTTAATTCTTCTTTACCGACCAATACATCAGTGGAAATTAGTAAAGGTATATAACAGAGAGATTTATATGTTAATTAACACTGTAGTAACGCGATTTAAGACTTTAGGTGTTGAAGTTCAGTAATAAAATAATGACGTTAACGCCTGCATCAGCGATAGTATACCTGTATGTTGACAATTTCCATGTGTCTAAGAAATACATTAACACTATGTACTGACGTTCTCTTATTTATTTCACCCTAACGGTAACCTAACTTAACATAACCTAACCTAACCAGAGTGTTTAATTTTCAGCTGATCCGTTTATTATTAATGCATTGTTTGGAGCTGCAACAGATCAATTTAGAAATCACTCGTGAAGCAACAAATAGACCGCTGCCTTCACGCGCTTTAGTGAACGTAAACAAACATCACTGAACTATTTCCGAGTTACGAAGCGGATTTTGGCAATGCGATGTAATTCAGTGATGGTTTATTATTATTAGCCAGAGTGCAGGAACACAGTGGCCTCCTCATACGTCATTTCTAAGTTTGTTGTGCCTTTCTCGGGCTAGATCTGCCTGCTGTGTATTGAAACATACTACTACTACTACTACTACTACTACTACTACTACTAATAATAATAATAATAATAATAATAATAAGGAACTAAGAACATTTTTTATCAGCTATATTTCCATGTTTTTAATGCGTAATTTATATATATATTTATCCACACAGTATAATTCAGTATAGCAGATGGCACAAAATACTGAGGCTTTAATTAGGACAAGATTAACTGATGTGGCCAATGGTGAAATTATAGTTGAAGTTATATCTGTTTTATGTACTGTACCACCAATACCTTCTGATAATTGTCCCGTGATGCATTTGGTTCAAGGGTTATGAGAGATGGTATATCAAAACAGTTTATTATTGGACAAATGGAGGAGATTGAAGAACTTTATATCAGTATTCCATTGACAAAATATAAGCATTTTATAGGTAACGATATCCATTATCTAGTTCCATTTAGTTTAATGTTTCTAAACACAAAAGATAAGAACAATAGCAAGAATTCCTATACCAATATTTATCCCCAGCTATTTCAACACCCTGCGCTTTACCACCTACGACCACGGAATATATGACTAATTATATAGCACAGCATAAATATATACTTACAACATGTTATCTATATACTGCAGAGAACTGATAATTTACAGAAAAGAATAAGATTATGTATTAGCACGTAACCATATCTGACACACTGCTTATTAAAATGTATATCTCAACAGTATTTACATCCCATATCAAGCATCCTAAACGCTGTATCATACTGTACTGACTTTACTACAAGGAATGCGCATTGTGTGGTATAAATCTGTATATTTGCGACAGCTAGATGACTGTGGCTACATGGCATTGAGAGCGTCACGTGGACCTAGAGCAAGGGTAAACATGTAAACAAGACTCACGCGACACTCCTGGCCACACGCCAGCCAAGTACTCCCTACCCTGTGTGTGTTTTTTTTACGCCGTTTTGTGTTTCGTTGCGTTTTGCCTCACTTCTCTACGTTTACAAGAACATGTTTGTTTTTCTAGTAAAGCTGAATGACATGTATATATTTTGTATTCGGAAAGCAATTAGGAAGTTAGTTGATTCATTTGTTACGTATATATATAACAAGATCAAGAATGTTTTACGTTCTGTACATTTTCTAGTCATATCAATAGGCACCGTCTGTATTATATGATACTGGTCTAAGATTACTAATGAACTAATGTCATACGAGTTAATTATCTAGAATGTTCAAGTTTCCTGTTTAAATTTAACTGTTATGATATTATTACAAAAGGAGAGCAAGTAGACGACTGATAGTTGAGATGAGTTGGTCTTATCCATCATTGTGATGGTGGGAGGCGGGACATGTGAAGTACCGGGAGGTCGAGAAAAACTAACTTTAAACCTTTATCACTTTATTACTGTTCGGGTTATTAATTCTTCCATTCATTTTCGTCTCTAGGTTTAGCTGACCTCCCCAAATATCTTTTCTCAAGACCATAGTCACTGCAGAAGAAGCCCACATTACACATCCCTGCCTTAAATGGCTCGATACATGAATGGCTAATTAAAGAAAACCTCTCACGTCGATGTATTTTTTTTCTTCACGTTTTCTTTGTTTCTCTGAAGACCTCTCCTAATATACACCTGAAGCAGGTGAGGTGGACGACGATGGCCGAGGGTTAAAGATAGTCAAGGGGCCAGCGGGCAGCTCAGGCCACCCAGTAAACACAGAAAACGAGAGTGGTTAGCTTTGTGTGTGTGTGTGTGTGTGTGTGTGTGTGTGTGTGTGTGTGTGTGTGTGTGTGTATTCCCGCCCAGTACACCACAGCCCCCGGGACCTCCTCCTACAGGCTATTCTCAGTGTAACTTTACCAGGGGTCTCCGCCAACGTAAATATATCCTGTGGCTCGTGTGAGGAGGTGGAGCTATCAACCTTTCCCCCCCCCCCTGTATAGTACAATACGACGCCTTGATGTTCAGGTAGATACTAATTACAGAAAAGGACGTGCAGGGACATTACGTTGAATCTAATGTTATTATAAGAACTTTTAATAAAGGCTGTCGAAAACCACGTGTGAAGCTCTGGTGTTATATTCTGAGTATCATTCTGCGAGATCCTGTCACCTAAATACCATTATGCCAAGGAGGACAACTTGTGTGTGTGTGTGTGTGTGTGTGTGTGTGTGTGTGTGTGTGTGTGAAGTAGGTCACACATAAATATCACAAACAAATTTCTTTCCATTTACATATTCTCACATGTATACACCACATTAACAAATTAATTAAAAAGTTCTTATCCCTGGTGCAATAAACACAAATTGATTTGCTTATTAAGGTTTACTAAGATAAGTAATATTACATCCGAGTTTTGGGTGTCTAATCACATCTTCCGTCCGGACATTAAGTTTCTATGGGTTAATCTTTTTAATTTTTGCTCTTAAAAACAAACGCCAATAATAAAACTCGTTCGCTCAAAATATTCGCTCACTTGGAGAGAAAAATCAAACTTGATGTAATGTAATTTCACCCGTGTTTATGACCTTCCTTATGAGCTCTGACATTCACACCCACGTCGTTTACAATATCTGAACTGTGCGTAATAATGGCCCACACAGATGTACTTATGAATTACTACGTTAACTGTATCATATTAGTTAACGTGATGGATGACTTATGGAAAAAGAGTATATCACTTTACTCTTCAACTCCCCAGCTTGTTCGCGCCACGTAAGAGTTATTTTAGGCTTTTAAACTTTCACCAGTACGCAAAAACGTCTCCACACGTTTGGGTTTGTCATCACTATACTTCCCTGTGTTGAAAAATTATCACCAACACTTCTAGAAATTTGTTTAATAATTATGTATGTTGTCTTAGCCGTGAGACTTGCCTAACTGTTACCATTGTTTTACACCAAAATAGGATAATTCCGAAAAACAATATTTCCTCAGTGAACTTAAACAAGAAGAATGGTTTTGTAGTTAATTATGAAGACAATGTTTACTTATAGAAAACTGAGTATTAACATCTTTTGATAGAATTTGTGATTATGCCACGAACTCTCCAGTGTTAATGAATATGAGAAGGATATAGAAGCAGATTAAACTTATTTTATACTAATATATGCTTAAGATGCTACCCACCTTCATAACTGTGTGTGTATATGACTTGGGTTTAGCTGCATTTCTGATTATATCTAGACGCCATGGTCACGACACCACCACCAGAGTTAGTATAGAAGGCAACCGGAATAACCTATGAAGAACACCCATCTCACATCCGACCCGAAGATTGAACCAGGAACACCTTGAGCTAACCAAACCCAACCGATTTATTATAATAGAGACACACATAATAAACCAAACACTCAAGGACAATATACTGTAATGGGTTGTCCTGGAAACGAAAGACAAATCATTTATACTATTAATCTAACAGGGAGTTGCCAAGCACATTGTTATTTCTCGATAAGACACAGACGAATGGCAGGTGAGTATTGAGCAGGAGCCAAGAGGAGGGTAGTAGCTGGACCTTATGTGGCCAGAATCACTCTACTAGCTCCTGGTCACCGAGGACTTCCCAGAACTCACCGCACCTCGCTCGACCTTGTGTTCATGGAGCTTCCGTTCTTAGCCGCCCATTTCACCGCCCGAGTGTTTGTCTACTTTTATGGTCATCTTGTGTGACCAGAGATTATCGGTGCGCGGGAGACTGACTGAGTTAGTGTGATGAAATTCAAGGTTCAGTGTTTATTTTTTCTGATGTTTATAGACACATAAGCTATTTTACAGATTGTTTATTTATACATTAGCTTAGTTTTATGGAATGTTTATATTAACATAAGCTTAGTTTTATGATATGTTTATATTAACATAAGCTTAGTTTTATAGAACGTTTAATTACATATAAAATATCTTTAAAGAATGTGTCTAGACAAAAAAAAAACTTATTTAATAAATTTTCAATGATTTCCTCCAGCAATTTATACGCGCATACTGTAACTGAGCTTTACTATCATAAAATAAGGTTGTATCTTAATGGAGCATAATCTCTCCCTCACAAAAAGTCTCGTAAAACATATACTATGAAGTGTTTATGAGACGAGCGGACAAACAACTCACACATTGGGTGACATCTTAATAATGGTCCCTGTCACAGCCACTAAGCAGCGTGAGGGCGGGTTTAATTTAGCGAAGCCTGAGTCTGTGAACACCCATTTGTTTTCACTCCTCACAGCGGGCCCAGAGATTAACCCGTTACATCATATCTTAGTAAAAGGTGCGGTATATAACCTTTGTTTTGTTTTACACATGATTTACAAGACTTTACATCAAACAATGAATTAGCAGAACATTGTATCTTGTCAGTCTTCTGGTGGGTGTTAGTACTGCACTCAGATCCTGGTACACTGAATTTTTTTTTTTTTCAAGTTTGGGGAAAATATTGGCTATACCACAGGATGTCGTACATAAACGTTGGCAGTTTTCCCAAGAAAGATTTATTGAGGTAACACTAGAATTTTCAGTTTGCTACCACGTGTGAAGAGAAGAACGGGTACAAGTCTGTGTACTATAATGGAGTATGCAACAGATTACATTTTGTTCCCCCAAATTTTTACTCTTCAAGAAGTATACTATATATTTATGCAATGAATGACAATATAGTTTACGCTGTTTTACACCTTAACATCTTTACGTTCCATTTTAATAAAATTGTTATTCATTTATCATTTATTCCTGTAGTAGAAAAATATTTACCTTGCATTTTGATGTGAATTCAAGACTAACGTAAGTGAATACAACACACGTTCTTCTATGAAACTATATCATTACAAACTCACACTGAACCCTCGGTGTTGTGGCCAAGAGAAAGACTCACACGGAATTGTCCTGTTGTTACTAAGTGCCCGTGGGTGTGGAGACCAGTGAGTGGCGTCGATATTTAAACAGCCACTATCTATTGTATGTGTTAATATCCACGTTAATATGTCGTTTTCTGATGATCTAGGTAGCATTGGAAAGAAGAAAAATACAATGTGATTTTTTTGTCAATTGTAAGGTGACACTTAGTATCTCCGCGTTACTGAGGTTGCCGAACTCACGACCGAGTTCCTTGGCTGAACTCCAGTATCGTCATGACTATAAGGAACTGAAACGAGTCCTCTTTTGTGTATTATTGCATGCTGGATCGTAACCTATAGTAAGGACATCGTAGAGTGATTACGATTCTCCTCGATACGATCTAATCACGGAATACAATTAGAGTGTTACCTATCCATTTAATTAAGAAATTGAAGTTTATGCTGAAGGCCCAAGAAGGACTACACTTGGCTCGAACCCACCTCTTCTACACGACGGACATGAGGATCCGTATAAAAGGGCAGCTTGTATCTGTGGCACCTTAGTCGTCCACTGCCTCAGCCCCGCCAGCAGGTGAGTCTTGTCTCACACGGTGTGCTGTGATACGTGATGTTAATGTTCTGTTAATTATTAGGAGACTTGATGAATACTGACACTTGTATTATAGTCAGCTGTAAAGATTTACTGGTTAATATCTCAAAATTACACTATTATGTATTGGGAGATATATGCTATATTAAACGAACTTTTCACAGGTAATACATTAAATTTTTATAAACTTCAAAAAGTAGCAATTTAGCCTGTCATGAATTGGGTTTCTTATACTTATATTAAAAAAATTAATAAATTAATCATTATTTACATAATGTATGTAAATATCTATATATAGGTATGAATTTCTTTTTAGATTTTTCAAAACTGCTATATCATGTGCGACGATGAGGACACTTGCGCCATTGTGTGCGACAATGGCTCCGGCATGGTCAAGGCTGGCTTCGCCGGTGATGACGCTCCCCGGTCTGTCTTCCCCTCCATCGTCGGCCGCGCCCGTCACCAGGGTGTGATGGTCGGTATGGGTCAGAAGGACGCCTACGTCGGTGATGAGGCCCAGAGCAAGCGAGGTATCCTCACTTTAAAGTATCCTGTAGAACACGGCATCATCACCAACTGGGACGACATGGAGAAGATCTGGCATCACACCTTCTACAATGAGCTCCGTGTTGCCCCTGAAGAATCGCCAACATTACTAACTGAGGCTCCTCTCAACCCAAAGGCCAACCGTGAAAAGATGACGCAGATTATGTTCGAAACTTTTGGTATGCCCGCCATGTATGTCGCCATCCAGGCCGTCATGTCTCTTTATGCTTCAGGTCGCACCACTGGCATGGTCAGTGATTCTGGTGATGGCGTGAGTCACAACGTCCCGGTGTTCGAGGGTTATGCTCTCCCACATGCTATGCTTCGACTTGATTTGGCCGGTCGTGACCTTACCATGTACCTCATGAAGATTATGACTGAGCGTGGATATTCCTTCACTACCAGTGCAGAGCGTGAGATCGTCCGTGACATCAAGGAGAAGCTTTGCTACATCGCCCTCGACTTCGAGAATGAGATGAACGTTGCTGCTGCTTCATCTTCTTTAGACAAATCTTATGAACTTCCTGACGGTCAGATCATTACAATCGGCAACGAGCGTTTCCGAGCACCAGAAGCTCTATTCCAGCCTTCACTTTTGGGTATGGAGTGTTCAGGTCTCCATGAAACTGTCTACCAAGGCATCATGAGGTGCGACATTGATATCAGGAAGGATTTGTTCAGCAACATTGTCATGTCTGGTGGTACCACCATGTACCCTGGTATTGCTGACCGCATGCAGAAGGAAATCACTGCCCTGGCTCCCTCCAGCATCAAGATCAAGATCATTGCTCCTCCCGAGCGTAAGTACTCCGTCTGGATCGGTGGCTCCATCCTGGCCTCTCTGTCCACCTTCCAGTCCATGTGGGTGTCCAAAGAAGAGTACGATGATTCTGGCCCCGGCATCGTTCACCGCAAATGTTTCTAAATAATACAGATATTTTAATTGTATAGTATTATTTTTGTATCACAATGAAAAAAATATATGCTTTTAATTTTTGAATCAGTCTTTTTCTTTCCTTCTCTATAATTCCCAGGTATATCATGTCTATATGATTTACCTTTACATTTCCCAAGAGGTATACGAGAGACGTGATGTTATTTTCTACACTTAATTCACATCAAATAATTAAATCTATTTTAATCTAAAGAATATTTGATCAACTAATTTATGTATAATAGACTCATTATTTATATGAATACGACAATACGAAATATCAAATTTCAGAAACAATACTGCAGTGTTATTGGTACAGGTCCCAGTACAAACTGGATACATTTACCATAGCAACAGTTTGAAAAGGTCAAGAACATGACAGAGGACTGACAGATGCCCTATATGCCGAGGAAACTGAAGCTAATATCTTTTGTACACCGCCAAGCTATTTTATCGAATTATTATAAAATATGGCAACTGAACCATAGACTATAATACAGTATAGCACAGGACCTGCCATTACTTTACTTAGAATGTACATCTATTGTACATACATTTTATATATATATATGCTGATAACCACAAGGAAAGAAGAAAACACGAAGCCCAAGCGCTTTCGTGTAATTCACATCTTCAGGGGTGAGTACAGACTGTACTCACCCCTGAAGATGAATTACTGCTTTAATCATATACTCACGCGTACAGTGATTTACTTGCATATATATATATATATATATATATATATATATATATATATATATATATATATATATATATATATATATATATATATATATATATATATATATATATATATATATATATATATATATATATATATATATATATATATATATACAATCGCAATTATGTCATTGTGACATAATAACTGCAGGTATCTATATAATTTTGTCGTTTAGTTGTCACTTCACGAATAAGAGAGGGTAAATTACCATAGTCTTAAAGATAAAACTGAGCCATTATGTCTCATTTTTTGCATCGAAGTAAATTGCAAGTAATTACATTTACCTGCGTTTAGCAGCACAAAGTTCGTCTTCCCTAATCAGACTGATGACGGAGAAATTTCTTCAAGTGTATCTTAAAGCAGCCAGTGACTGAATTTTTATTCACCTTGTTCAAACTTGGCAAATAAACCAAATGTTAAAGATAAGAGGCGCGTCATTTTCGGTGAATGTGTGTAAACAATTACACACTGATGCCTTATATGGTGACGACCTTAGTTAAGTGTTGTTTGAGAGTAACTAATAGGCTTGAGTACTGATATTATCATTTAATGAGACAGCCAGGTGATTAATAATAATCAGTTAGATAGTATTTTCTGATCACGTGAAGATCAGACACTCCAGTATATTTCACCTGAATATTAAGTACCCTAATCTTGGGGTGTTAGGTTACGTTACGTTAAGTGAGGTTAGGCCAAGTCAGGTCAGGTGAAAGTTAAGATGGTCAATCTTCAGGTGGAATAAGCTGGGGTGCCTGACCTTGACGTGATCCATTTTATTTTTCCTTTACAGAATAACTAATGCTTTATCCAATGTTTATATATACATATGATTTTTTTCATTTACTGGTACAGCTGTTTTATTGGAGAAGGTCCAGGGGTAATGACTAGAATAATTAAGATTAACGCACAACTATAGTATGGATCACGACCTAACTTTCTGTCAGGAGCTTGTGGTGGTGTTTGGACGTAAATTGCATCGTGGTACTTTTCTTCGTCACAAGACATATACACTATATGAAAGAAAATATCTACGAACACACGCTTCGACGATGAACACTGAACTGATAGTAACTGTTGTTAGAATTAAAGATCAACCTAAATAATTTGAATGCAAGTTGAAAATATGAGAAAGTGTGAATGTTGCTTTTATTTCAAACCTTTCCCGTTGCTTTTTGTACTTTTCTTGCACTTTTTTCATCATTAGTATTTCCTCCTTTCATCGGGATTCTCTAACCGTTAAATCACTTTACGTAACAAGTTGGAGTGGGAAGAAAGATAATAGATAGATAAATTGATAGATAGACAGGATTATGTATTATTTTGTAGAAGGGAGGTGGCGACATGCTCTACAACACATGTACAAAAAAAAAAAAAATAAGTTATATGTGCAAGAACAGGAGTGTGGCAGGAAGGTGAGTCCATTGTGGCGATCGAAACGGCTCTAGTAAATGGTCGAGCGGGCACCTTCGCACAATAAAGCCTGCTCGAAATAACCACCGCAGAAGCCGCAAGAGCTCCCAAATCCTTAACCCAAGGACCCGGGGGTGGGGCTACACTCTGCCAACGCCTCACCGGACCGTAGTCAACATTACTGGGCACATTTGGTGAGGAGCCGTTTTCGCTTGGGTTCTTGGCTCTTGGCACCTCACCCTCTTACTTTGGTACTGCGTCGGAAATAACATGGCTCTGTCTCTAACTAAATAAGGAAAATGCTAAAAAAAAAATTCTCTTGTGGTTCGATATTACGCTATATAAAGAAAACTGGGTGGGAATTAGATTTTGAAAAGTATTTGGGTTGTAAACAGATTAAGTTGAATAAATAAAATTCTATACCCATGTACTCAAATATGGCGTTTATCTCCAGCTATCTCACAAAGAGTCCCTCCAGGGGCGTGGCTTCATAAAAGTGTGGCAGATCTCTTGAAACTGAATGTCCCAATCACCCCAGACGAACCTATTAATGCCATTCCTCTTTGGTTGGATAAATCAATTCCTATTAATTACACTCCTGTTGGTAGTAAGCAAATGTTAAACACCGATGTGGTGAGATGTGTCACACTAGAAACTATTAACAGACACATAGAGAGTATTAAATCAAGTGAATGTTATGCTTTTACTGATGGTTCTGTGTAGACAAACACAGGTAGAACAGGCTGTGCAATTGTAATATATAAAGAAAAAGAGATGATAGTGTCAAACAAATAAAGGCTGAACAACTGGGCCAGCACAACACAAACTGAACTAACTGGAATCTACTTAGCCACAGACTACCTCAAAGAAAATGGAGGTGGGGTGATATTCTGTGACTCTCAAAGTGCTTTGAAATCAATGAACAGCCCGTCAGGCTCTATGTCTAAAGTTGTATGTGATATTAAAAGGAATGTGATAACTGCCAATGAGAACAACTTTCGTATCGAATTTGTGTGGATTCCGTCCCATGTTGGAATCAGGTATCATGACCATGCTGATAGACTGGCCAATGAGGCATGTAAGAAAGAAAATGTTGACCGTGACCTTGGCCTGTCCAATGCTGTAATTAAAAACATTCAAGTCAGAATCATGAACTCTGATCTAGAAGAAGTGAGAAATGCAGAGAGACCTGACAGTTGTAGCATTAGTAAATATGACAAATTTTGTGACAAGAGGTACCGGTATGGCCAGCATAAGGACAGAACCAGACAATGTGATGTAGTCGTGGCCAGAATTAGGCTAGGATACAGACACATCTGGCAAGTTAGTAACGCTGTACCCATACCGGAACACTCAGCATGTAAACTTTGTGATAAACCTTTAAAGCATACACTTGAACACTATATTATTGAATGTGACACTGTCAAAGACTTCAGGCCACCTGACTTATTGTATCTTGAACTATGTAATTACTTCATTGAATCAGGTGTGCTTGAGGACATTCTTGCTGTTTATCCCAAATTTGCTAGCCCACACTAATTAGTCTTCAATTAGAATATGACTCCAATGTATGTGATCCACTGACCTATATATACTGCTAATGAATATGATGTATTTCCTTCTTTGTGTACGAACCTCTGTCCTGCGTGGCAGTGAACAGTGGCATTACCCACATGAATCTGACCTATATATAGTGTCAATGAATATGATGCATTCTTTGTATACGAACCTCTGTCCTGTATGGCAGTGAAAAGTGACATTACCCACATGAATCTGACCGACGTATATGTATGTGTGCGTGTGTGTATATATATGTACATGTATATGTGTATGTATATATGTATATATATGTATATGTGTGTGTGTGTGTGTACATATATGTATATGTACTGTCAATGAATATGATGCATCTCTTTGTGTACGAACCTCTGTCCTGCATGGCAGTGAACAGTGACATTACCCATATGAATCTGACCTCTATACATTTATAGCTGTTAATGAATATGATGTATTTCTTTGTGTATGAACCTTTGTCCTGCGTGGCAGTGAGAAGTGATACCACCCTCAGTGTCAAGACCTGACTGAATTACTCAGAATAGGCAAACTGTACTACAAGCTCTGCCAATAAATTTGTTAAACTAAAAACCTCCAGCGAACCTTAAATTAAACAACTTTCTCACCTCCCAACACTTCCATCCCACCTTCCAACACCACCATCCCACCTTCCAACACTACCATCCCATACCTTCCAACACCACCATCCCATACCTTCCAGCACCACCATCCCATACCTTCCAACACTACCATCCCATACCTTCCAACACTACCATCTCATACCTTCCAACACTACCATCCCATACCTTCCAACACCACATAAATTGTACATAAACGATCGATTTATTTAGGTAAGATTTATTTTTTTGCATTTAAAAACCGACCCATGACCTAATTGAACTATTGTAAAACGAGTCATAGGTCAATAATGTGCCAAACGAGTCATAGATCAATAATGTGCCAAACGAGTCATAGATCAATAATGTGCCAAACGAGTCATAGATCAATAATGTGCCAAACGAGTCATAGATCAATAGTGTGCCAAGCGAGTCATAGATCAATAGTGTGCCAAACGAGTCATAGATCAATAGTGTGCCAAACGAGTCATAGGCCAATAGTGTGCCAACTGGTAGTGATATACAGTACAGGGCGTCTGGAGGCACGTGGCGCTCCCTCAGTCGTTGCTCTACATTACCTTGGTTCAGCTCTTATGTAACTGTATAGGAAGAAATGAACACCGCTCTGCACAGTATACAGATGGTATCTTTTTTTTTACACAGGTGGGTGGAACCTTTTAGTATTAGATAATCCTGCTGGGAAAATTCACAGGAAGAGACGTGCGTTTCTCAGTACGTACACAGACAGTATGAGTGAGTATCGCCATGTGCACAGGTCATATGAGTGAGTATCGTTATGTGCACAGGTTATATGAGTGAGTATCGTCATGTGCACAGGTCATATGAGTGAGTATCGTTATGTGCACAGGTCATATGAGTGAGTATCGTTATGTGCACAGGTCATATGAGTAAGTATCGTTATGTGCACAGGTCATATGATTGAGTATCGTTATGTGCACAGGAAGAATGAGTGAGTATCGTCCCTTGGCAGCTCAGTTGGAAAAGAGGTATAGTGTAATTATAAAGAAAGTTCATATTACACACCAATTAATTAACAAGTAATACTCTCGGCAACATAACTAAAATATGAAGGGGAAAATATGACCCAAATGACTTAATATTCAAAACCTTAGGACGAAACAATTAAGAAATAATAACTATGGTGTTCTCCTTTACTTCTCTTGATCTTGTTTGCCTTCGTTCACTTGTTCTCGATCCACCTAAAGACAGCTCTCAACATTTCAACGATAAGAAAAAGAGGATAACTGTTGCTGAGAAATTAATCTTTTATGTGTTTTTTGTTATTTCAGTAAAAAATGACATCTTGCGTGAGTACAAACAACAACAGCCACTGACAAGAGGTTTTAGTGTATCTGAATAAAAAAAAAATGTGGTACAAATTACAATAAACATCAAGTGTTAATCCAGTAAAGGTTGACAAACGGGAGACTGTGCTTTAGAGACTGCTGTTGTTTTATGTATACATGCAGTCAACCAAAGAAGCATCGACCTCACCCTGGCTCTTGTACTCGCAGTTTTACCTGGTAATACGTGGTGAAGTAAAGCTGTATGTAATGGGGATTGTTGTCGGTGGATATATTTTCGGCTGTATCACTGTCAAGATAACTATTAAACACACCAAAGGAAGAATAATTTGTAATAATGTTAAGTTTCCAAATGTTCGTATATTTGTTTAAATAATTGAAATTATATTAATGAATTGACAACTACGACCAGAGCTGCCACAATATTCTTACATCAAAATTTCTTCATTATTTAAGAAAATATAGGAACATTTGGAAACTTAACATGATCTTAGATAACGATGAAGGGCTTATTATTATAAAAAAAATGTTACCTTTGGTGTGTTTAATATTTGGTGGTGGTATGGTGGTGTTGAGAATTGGGAAGGTGGTGTAGGAGGAGGTGGTGATGGAAGGTGGTGTAGGGGGAAGTGGTGATGGAAGGTGGTGTAAGGAGAGGTGGTGTTGGAAGGTGGTGTTGAGAATTGGGAAGGCGGTGGAGGGACAGATGGTGTTGGAAGATGGAATGGGTCTGGGTGGTGTTACAATACGCAATTTAAGGAAATGAGCTTTGGTGTGCATTTTCACTGTAAGATACAGATTTAAACAGTAATATTGCATCTTTTCCAAGTGGGAGAAGAAAACTGCACGGATATAATTAAAAAAAAAATTATGAATTTTGTCGCAATGTTTGCAAAGTGAGGTTCATCTGTGAAGTTCATTATTAAATTACCTTTTAATATGAGATGAAAGGAAAATGCTTACGTTTTCGAAATAATACTGAGAGTAAACCACAGCAGAAGAGCGGTAATGTTTTTGTTCATATGAGTTTATTTTTGGAACAAGTGCCAGGATTCCACCACCCAGTTTTCCGTCAGTAACGTGTCTAATGCCACGGAATGCAGACAATGGTAGGGAGGCCTTGTTTGGGCTAAACGCACATTCCTGTCCCTTCCGAGCTCGAGGGTGCGTATAAAAGGAAAGCGTCCCCCTTGACGCAGCTAGTACACAGTCGACTCGAGGAGGACCTCGCACTGGTAAGTCTTCTCTCTTATCTTTAATTTGCGATACAAAGAGTTTTACTGAGATTTTTGTGTGTGATAAGAAAATCCCTTAACTATAGAAGGAAAACTATGGGCTCCTTGACTGTGTTGTAGAAAATTAAAAAGGTATGAAAATCATTAAAATCACCTTATTAATTAAACTTGGAACATTAAATGAGTTTTCAATGTTATACAGTATGTTAATGTTCTTAAGCAGGGGTGACCACAGTTCTTAGTGTAAAGCATTAAACCATGTGAAATGCACTTGTGTGAATGGAAGTGATACTTAGAAAGTTGGAGCATAAATCTAACAAATACTATCTTTACAGGTTATTACTTCAAGCAACAATGTGCGACGAAGAGGAATGTGCCTTGGTGTGCGACAATGGCTCCGGCATGGTCAAGGCTGGCTTCGCCGGCGACGACGCTCCCCGCGCTGTATTCCCCTCCATCGTTGGCCGCGCCCGTCACCAGGGTGTGATGGTCGGTATGGGTCAGAAGGACGCCTACGTCGGTGACGAGGCCCAAGCCAAGCGAGGTATCCTCACTCTCAAGTACCCCATCGAGCACGGAATCATTACCAACTGGGACGACATGGAGAAGATCTGGCATCACACCTTCTACAATGAGCTCCGTGTTGCACCCGAAGAATCTGCAACTCTACTGACGGAGGCTCCCCTTAACCCCAAGGCCAACCGTGAGAAGATGACACAAATCATGTTCGAAACATTTGCTATGCCCGCCATGTACGTGGCCATCCAGGCCGTGCTGTCTCTGTACGCCTCTGGTCGTACTACTGGTCTAGTGTGTGACTCTGGTGATGGCGTCACTCATAATGTTCCCGTGTATGAAGGTTATGCTCTACCGCACGCAATTCTTCGTCTTGACCTGGCTGGTCGTGATCTCACTATGTACCTGATGAAGATCATGACTGAGCGTGGTTATTCCTTCACCACCACGGCTGAGCGTGAAATTGTTCGTGACATCAAGGAAAAGCTTTGCTATATCGCTCTTGATTTTGAGAGTGAGATGAATGTGGCCTCTGCCTCCTCTTCCCTGGACAAGTCTTATGAACTTCCCGACGGTCAGGTCATCACCATTGGTAATGAACGTTTCCGTGCTCCTGAGGCTCTGTTCCAGCCTTCCTTCCTGGGTATGGAATCTGTTGGCATTCATGAGTCAGTATACAACTCCATCATGAGGTGCGACATTGACATCAGGAAGGACCTGTTCGCCAACACCGTCATGTCTGGAGGTACCACCATGTACCCTGGTATTGCTGACCGCATGCAGAAGGAAATAACTAATCTGGCTCCTACTACCATCAAGATCAAGATCATTGCTCCTCCCGAGCGTAAGTACTCCGTCTGGATCGGTGGCTCCATCCTGGCCTCTCTGTCTACTTTTCAGTCCATGTGGGTATCAAAGGAAGAATATGATGAGTCCGGCCCCGGAATTGTCCACCGCAAGTGCTTCTAAAATTTTTATTCAATATTATTTTTATACATAATCACCCAACTTTCAATTTCGAAACAATAGTTTTAAGATTTTTTATATATTTTTCGATACAGCCTTTGTATGTTACAACATCAAACAAGCTTCATATATCTGTACTTCATAAAAAAGTATATTTTATATGAATATTACTCCATGTGTTTTATATATCCTACCTGTAATAAAATACTCATATATATATATATATATAGAAGAGATAACACTGCAGGATAAAATAAGGCACATAAAAAGTAAGAGCTCTGTACAAGTATATATCGACCGTAGCTCACGGTCCTCTTCAGTAGTGAGGGATACCGTACGTACGTTACGATCGAAATATACAGTGTTCTTGTTTTTCTGTGACTTATTTTGTCCGTGAATGGGATTTGGTTGTTCAAATACTTATGTCATTATATATTTTCTCCATATATCTAATGTTTTATGCACACGGTTATTGGTGTAAACATTATGAGGAGAAAAATATTGCACCAATCAGTTCAAATCATCGTCTCAGGCTAAGAGATGCCTCGTTAACAGGCCCTGACAAGGGTACGCAAATTATCTGGAGGTCAAAAAGGACAGAACGCGGTGTGGGTCTGCCATCATGCTATGATATAATGTGTTGTGTTGTTACTACAAATAGAATGAAACTGTGTTCTTGTCTTACAAAAACACTGTTTTTACTGAGCCATCCTCAGCTAGGACTATGACTGCCATTGTTTTCCTCAGTTTTAACGCATTTACAGGCATGTTTTTGTTTATTTTTCTCTTATAGTGTACTGTACATGTGAAACCAATAACAAAGAAACAAAGTACACTGTGTCTGACTGTCAACATACTCACATAATAATGAATGACGCCAAAAAGACTGAGCGTGATGAACACTTATAATGACAATGTTTATTGATACAAAGGTTACAGTATAAAGTCTTGCGGTGAGTGAGACAGCGAGGATCGTAGAGCGAGTGTTATTACACGTTTATAGCCATAACTCCTTTGTAATGAGAGATGTATATAATAATCGCTAAGTCAAGTTTCTCTATTAATAGGACGACTAAGACTTGAGAGTAGTTATATGTTTGTGGTATTAATTCTTTTATTTCTAAACAGATAAATTCCTATAATTCCTCAGTTTTTTTTTGTCATCGTCTATTAACATTCTGACAACTATGAGGAGAAGCTGCTTACATGTGCAGTGTGTTATTAATATTAAGATGGAAGGTTAATGTAAAAGTTCTCCTCTAACACATGCTACTTAATTAACCTTACACGTTCATTCCAAAGTCTAACACGCGATATATGCCCGAACGCCTGACACACACGGACCCCACGATGCTACAATAACCTAAACTTATTCGGGTATGCAGTAAGGTTTGAGTATAGACTTTAATTATTATATACAAATAACTAGTTGTACGCTATTTCCAATTTAATTACTCTTCTTCTTTATCACTTTAGACCTTATGTCATCATTTAACATCAATTAATATATAATCTATATGAGTGGATACAGTGCTCGCCTTCTGTTCCGGGGGTACCTAAGTTAACAATTTGGGGAAGTGAATGTGGTCGATAGCACTACTGGTCATGCTGCCTCCTTGTGTACCAAAGGCTTCGTATACAATATCCCCGTATCCACTCTGTCGCTAACGGGCAGTCAGGACTATGAGACCTTAGAAAATATTATGATCTGGATAATTCTAAGATGTTTACCCTTTTCTAACACATACCAGAGACATAGAAGGTTAAATATATCATACCATAATCACTAATTGATATTTATTTTAAAATTGCAAAAGGAAATTGATGGCTGGGACACTAACCCATTCATTTCCGGTATCAACAATGACTTACCAGTTTGTAATACATTAAAGGTACTAAAAGAGTCGTATATAAAACAGATCAAGAGACAAATATTAAAAATCTTGGAATTTCTTTACGATTACGTTAATAGGTTTTATACAGGTGAGGTTGTAGAAGTGTTACAGGTGTTATACAGGTGAAGTTGTAGAAGTGTTACAGGTGTTATACAGGTGAAGTTGTAGAAGTGTTACAGGTGTTATACAGGTGAAGTTGTAGAAGTGTTACAGGTGTTATACAGGTGAGGTTGTAGAAATGTTACAGGTGTTATACAGGTGAAGTTGTAGAAGTGTTACAGGTGTTATACAGGTGAAGTTGTAGAAGTGTTACAGGTGTTATACAGGTGAAGTAGAAGTGTTACAGGTGTTATACAGGTGAAGTTGTAGAAGTGTTACAGGTGTTATACAGGTGAAGTTGTAGAAGTGTTACAGGTGTTATACAGGTGAGGTTGTAGAAGTGTTACAGGTGTTATACAGGTGAAGTTGTAGAAGTGTTACAGGTGTTATACAGGTGAAGTTGTAGAAGTGTTACAATACAAATGAGGCTATTATAGATTAATGAAGTGAGAGGAAAGAGAGAAAAAAGACACAGTATTTAGTCATCCTAGAGATCCGTGAGCAACAAGGGGAGAGGAAAACTTATATCTCCATCATAAACTCTGTCAACAAGGTCTTAGTGACACGTTTAAAAGACGAGAAACAAAAGAGCTTTACATTATGTGTCACTGATGGCAGCCTACAAGATGGGCCAAATGGTTCGCCAAGTGAGATGTGTATCACCAAGTTAAGTGGGAGTGTCGGTGAGCGTCATCAAAGAGTGAAACTGACAATGACATGGAAGGCTGACGTAAGTATCTGAGAATGTTGGTGAAAGTCAAGGAAATACTCAAACTATGGAATAAATTCTCGTGAATGTTAGGGAATAATGATGGTTTGGTTAGGCTGTACACTACTGAGAATCGTGAGGGAAGAGAGTGCCTACACGTGTCTTCTATGACAACGTGGGACACAACACCTACGGTCTCAATTTAGCACAGAGGGGTAACCAAAGCCTCAGATAGTGGGGTGTAAGGCGAAGAGGAGCCCTATTGTTACACCTCCCTCAAACACCGCCAGTAGGACGCCTCACTTAGACCCTAACACACACAGTCTATTTCAGTGACCCTAGCCTCAACACTCCTCATAAGGCAACACACCGAGGGTTCTTCCCCCACCTGTAGATGTAAAAGAATTTAGCCTAAGGTGCACAGACTAATTATGGCGTACCTTTGTCTCGTATTGTACCAGAGGTCTGAGTAAACCACATCCTTTCTGGTGATCGAATGCGACGACAAATTACAGGACATGTGGACAGTTTTTATTTACTGATTTATTGACTCGTATATCTTTACAACTCGGTTAAAACCTAATGAAGTTATTTAGTACTAATTCTATTTTATTGATCCTTCGGCAAAGATGATTCTAGTTAATTATGTTTTATATCAAAATGTTAGAGTATTTCTTTTACTGTGATAACTAGATTTTAAATAACTATTGAGCGTGTATGTCCGGCTATGCATATACATCCGTTCTTGTGTATGTGTGTGTGGTATGTTCATGTGTTTGTTTGTATCAAGTGTGGATATGTGTAGTGGTCAGGCATCCACATATTTCTAAGAGTGGACGTGAATGGTAACTGTGTACGAGTGAAAAAACTTAGGTGTGTGCTGTACTCCAAAGACATGTATGTGTGTGTGTGTGTGTGTGTGTGTGTGTGTGTGTGTGTGTGTGTGTGTGTGTGTTTATCATGAGGAACTGCATGTTATAGTTCAAGGACGACACCACATCATTACTCCGAAGATATTCATCACGCAATTAGGTCGAGAACAACACCATATCACGAGACCGAGAGCAACATAACACCAGCAAGTCGAGGACATCCGTTAATCACAACATCGAGATAAGCATTACATCGAGACTAGATACCTCCTATGATAACATTGATGGAGAGGACATGATATTAGTCTGACAAACATAACACGAAGCAATGTTTTGAAGGGTGGAGACTCAACCTTGTTCTGAGGAAGGTGAGGAATGATGTTTGGGTGAAAAGGGCATGATGTTTCACTGATAAGAACAAACGTGATTAAGTTAAGGAGAAAACTTAATCCATTCTTTACGTTCTGTAATTATAGAATGAGATGTTTTGAGAGTAACAAGTCCTCAAGATAGACAGATAGATAGATGTTCAAGCAAGTTTACGATTGATTCAGTACAGTACAGGTATACTATGTAAATGGAGAGTGAGGCTAAGCAGAATGGTTTAGTTTTCCCCACATGTTGTCTCCTGTGGGCTGACGAATAAAATTGTCTTTTCTCTATGTGTTGAGGGTTGTGTGTGTTTTTGTCTGGTGATGGCATCTGTGACAACGACTGTGTGCGTACTCGTATGGCGGTGCGTGCTGTTGCCAGATACCGTAAAAACAAAGGTGATATACTATACTACGTGCTTCCTTTTGTATCTGATATACCACCGTTCTCATGCATCTTTTTCTCCTTAAGGAACGGAAAAAAAAAAATTGCGCTATTTTGATACAGTTATCTTGAGGTTGAAAACAATAATCAATATACAGGATTCTGTTTACAGGATGATCGAATTTGTCTCTCTTGTGTTTACATAATTTCTTACTAGTCTGAACGGCATATCACAGTATATATTGACATCCTTCACAACTCCCAAAATCTGCAGGTGACTTTACCTTCCAGGAGGATATTTGCTTTCCGGTGACATCAACGCCGCCATCAAGTAAGAATTATATCATCAAGTTAAATGGAAAACTTCTGAGACGCGTTAGATAATATCATCCGTTTTATACAGTCAATTGAATAAAGAAATATTCACTTGCCACATTTCAGTCACCTACAATTTGCATATAATCCTTCATTCAACTCACACTAAATCTTCACAACGTTTTCCTTATCATTTAAGATAAGATAATCATTTAGAAAATCCTTATTAACAGTATCTACAGTAAGTGAGAGTCCTTTTTGGAATATTTGATTTACACAATGTTGCATTATCTCGTCAAATACTTCTGCTCCCACGTAAGTTTGTCTAAAGATTTGTTGAAGGCAATATAGTATTTTATAAAACAGACTTAATACTTATATATACGAAACATTTTATCTTAATTCTTAAATATGAAAACAAAAAATACAATACAAAAAAGTAATAATTTAGATCCACAAGTAAAAAAAAAAAGAAGAGAACAAAGAAATACGAACTGTATTTCACAACAGATAAAACGACACAGACAGCAGGGATACACTCTGTCTATTAAAGAAAAAATAAAGAAATCTCGCTTTACTATTCGTATTACATTCCGAGGACCTCTACTGTCACTCATCTATACAAAGGAGGACAACAGGTGCCCGAATGAACTGCTTGTCTGAAAGAAATCTTGGCAGGAACCCCACATTCTTCATTCTAGTCGAAGTATATATAAAGGAGGCAAAGGCCCCTCCCTTCTAGTCATCCTTGTTCTCAGGACTGTAAAGGTACAGGTATGTAGTCTGGGTGTGGCTCTCCGGCCCTGCCCTTTATTCCATCAGTATAATATGAAACGTAAGTGAGAGTTCGATTTCATTTTCACTGGATCTTCAAGTGATTTTAATGTTACCTTATCATCTACGTTGTATGGGCGTGAGGGGGGGGAGGGGGAAGGGTAGGGAAACTGATTTTAGGCAATTTCTCAACATAAACGGGATTGACTAAATTACTTGAGTCGACTCTAGTGTATTGGGTAATAACCATATGTGTCCATTTCGGTTTGTATTGATAACGACGCATTAGAACCATCAGTAATAAAATGTGTAAAAAAGACACTTTCCACTGATACATAATCTTGATTATTTATTGTGTTTTAGGCCACACATACATAGTCACATTAATAAACACACATACTCAAACACACAACTGTGAGGAGAGAAAGGTACGAAGCTAGTAAGGAGAAACATGAATACATGCTATGACTATATTAACATCAGCAGCAAATGAAAGAATAAGATAATTGACTGATCAGTTACGTCTTTATTATAAATAACAGGAAATGAATATGGGGATTGAGTCTATCTGTTGATAAATAAATGCTACAGTGAGCAAATAGATATATAATCTCCTGTCTACATTACAGGTTGTCCTGACCCTACACTGACCTAGCACCATGTGTGACGAGGAAGAATGTGCGCTGGTGTGCGACAATGGCTCCGGCATGGTCAAGGCTGGCTTCGCCGGTGACGACGCTCCCCGCGCCGTCTTTCCCTCCATCGTTGGCCGCGCCCGTCACCAGGGTGTGATGGTCGGTATGGGTCAGAAGGACGCCTACGTCGGTGACGAGGCCCAAGCCAAGCGAGGTATCCTCACTCTCAAGTACCCCATCGAGCACGGAATCATTACCAACTGGGACGACATGGAGAAGATCTGGTACCACACCTTCTACAATGAGCTCCGTGTTGCCCCTGAGGAGTCCCCCACAATGTTGACTGAGGCTCCCCTCAACCCCAAGGCCAACCGTGAGAAGATGACACAGATCATGTTTGAGTCCTTCAACATGCCTGCCATGTACGTAACCATCCAGGCCGTGCTGTCCCTGTACGCCTCTGGTCGTACCACTGGTCTGGTGTGTGACTCTGGTGATGGTGTCTCTCACATGGTCCCCGTCTATGAAGGTTTCGCTCTCCCTCATGCCATCCTTCGTCTTGACCTTGCTGGTCGTGACCTGACCAACTACCTCATGAAGATCATGACTGAGCGTGGCTACTCCTTCACCACCACCGCTGAGCGTGAGATCGTTCGTGATATCAAGGAGAAGCTTTGCTACATTGCCCTTGACTTCGAGAATGAGATGAATGTAGCTGCTGCTTCCTCTTCTATAGATAAATCTTACGAACTTCCCGACGGTCAGGTCATCACCATCGGCAACGAACGTTTCCGTGCTCCTGAGGCTCTGTTCCAGCCTTCCTTCCTGGGTATGGAATCGGCTGGTGTTCACGAGACTGTTCATAATTCAATCATGAGGTGCGACATCGACATTAGGAAAGATCTATTCGCTAACACAGTCATGTCTGGTGGTACCACCATGTATCCTGGTATTGCTGACCGCATGCAGAAGGAAATTACTTGCCTGGCTCCATCCACCATCAAGATCAAGATCATTGCTCCTCCCGAGCGTAAGTACTCCGTATGGATCGGTGGCTCCATCCTGGCCTCCCTGTCCACCTTCCAGACCATGTGGATCACCAAGGAGGAGTACGACGAGTCCGGCCCCGGCATTGTCCACCGCAAGTGCTTCTAATTTTTGTTTCTCTTTATGAATGTTCAACAGCAAAGCCAGTGCTAATTTTGTTATAAAAAAAATGTTATTTTACGTGTAATGCTGTTGAAGATCCTTTTATAACTGATGCAAAACGAGACTTGTTATATTTTGTTGTTGTTAATGTAAAGTTGTTAATAAAACAAATTGAATGATTTTTTCCTGAATTCTTTTCATTTGCTTAAATGTTAACTGCTCACCAAAAAGTATACAGTTTTTGTATAATTTTGATAGATCCTTGTGATAAGGACAGTATCTTATTATGTCTTCCTTGGGTTGAATGATGTTGCTGGAGTAATGAAAAAGTCAATGTGATTTTGCTAACAAAGAAAAAGCTTAGAATTTTGATCTATACATGAGTGAAAGAGAAAGGGGCACTCAACCGTCCTTGGCGTAAATCAGCGAAATATAGGAGAGGAGGCGGGCACTGTATCCACTCATCTGCAGCACTCCTATACATATACAGTAACTGAATGCTCACTACTGATCGGAGAGGCGTATATTAAACGATAACTGTTTCAACAGATGAACATACAAAAGCCATTCCTAGTTATACGGTAAAATACATTTTGAGGGGTTAGTAATAAACATTGTTCCTTGATCATTTTTCGCGCTTCATCAACGCTCATGTGCTGCACCATGACGTATGTTTGATATTAATAAACCGTTTATTATTATTATTATTATCATACATGGACGTTAAATTCACTCACAGAAATGGCACATTTTAGTTTCACAAGACTAGTGACAAGGTGTAGGACCTTATAGGAACTTTGTGGTCAACACGCTGTGACTACAGTATTTCTATCATTTGCCTACCGACGCAGTGCAGTTCCAACCTTAACATAGTTACCGTACACGATTTTTTTTTCCTTAAAAAATCAGAACAGTGTAATTTGAATGTAGTTTGTATTGATCTTACCGAGGTCTTTGAAGTGGTCATAAAAGAGGGGTTATAGAAAAACCTCGAGAATTTTTTAGTCCCCTCCTCCCTTCCGAAGAAAATCTGCATTATTAAGCAACGACAACATATTTAGTCGTGCTCTTCAAAGTACTACTTAGTCCAAATCCTTCATCAATATCCGAGTCTAGCAAGGATATGCTGTGCAGGACAGTGTTCTCCAGGTTCCTGAAATTTTGTTTCCTTTCGCTACTAACAGCCTAACCTAAAGAATGGACTATACCTACAGAGAAGAATCATCGTTACCCTCTTGGAAAAATGCCTTTAGTGTGTTTAACGAATTTATGTAACTCACAGTTAGTGCAACCAATGTGATGCCACAGTGACAAGAGTACGAATGCAAAAAAAAAAAAAATACAATTACAAAATGCTGCTCTATCCACCACAGTGGACGGAATCCATCATGATACCATCGCTTTATTTTGCCTCACTCTGTAATCATTTGTCTAAAGACAATAATTGACATGTTGATTCATCATGCCATCACATGGAGATGCTGCGATGTTGACGTAAAATGTTTTAAAATTGTAACCCAGTCAGACATTATCCCTATTTTTTTCTGTATTGCTGCGAGAGCTGCGTAAAATACAACTAACTTCGAATCTTTCATTAACTTACCCTTCGCACCATCCCCTACATTTTCTAATAAAGACACAGTAGCCTTTCTGAAGCGAAGCACAACAAAAAGGAGGCCATAATTATTGTTAAGGATGAACTACCCTTATACATGAAGAAATGTAGCAGGGAAGTAAGAATCGGGACAGAGTGAGAAGTTCAAGTGTGTCATTATGAGAAGTACTTAAGGAAGCAGATAACTACCAATTATGGGATATAAAAGATCAACTGCTTATAGGGAGTTCGAGATTTAGAAAAAAATCTAATTCTACAAGAGCCTGAGAAATGCCAAGCATGAAAGTAAAGTCTTACTGGAATCCCCTTCCTACATGTTTTGTAGACACTGCTGTCCTTTCATGATTGGGCTTTCAATTCATCTAGTTTCTAGAAGTTCTCCAGCAAGGAAGTAAGGCGTATTTGTCCTGCCAATCACAGGCAAGCATCTTGCCAGAGTGAAGATCACAATCAAAAAAGATACAAGGAATTGTCTAACCATTAGCGCATACACACACGCACACACATTTTATATATATATATATATATATATATATATATATATATATATATATATATATATATATATATATATATATATATATATATATATATATATACACAGGGGGTATATATTACGTTAAATCTTCTCTCAAACTAAACTTAAAGTGCATCGTTATGATTAAATACAATACTAATCAGATTTAAGGATATTAGGACACTTCAGTTAACACGCAGGGGTGTATTCACTCAGAGCGAAAACTTTTGTCGCATGACGATAACTAACACCTACACAGAGGAACCTGTTAAGCTCGTCTCACACTTTACGGTGAACTCAGAAAAAAAAATAGTAAAGCATCTACGGTGGTATTTGGTGACACATTCTTCTTTACAAGATTTTTCTAACAGGATATATATAGGAGGCTAACTAGGGTCTACCTTAGTCGCCCCTCGACTCACAACGGGTAGGTGCCAGGTCTCGCGTCCTGTTAAACACCCACGTGTACAAAAAGAGTTCGTCAACGTTTTTCTGGTTGAAGTTATAGTGTCAATATTGCGTGTTCATTGGTGCAACAGATGTGTGGTTTAGTGAGGCAGTTCTCTTTGTTGCAAACGTGTTTCTCGAGGGCTTAAAATTTCCCTGGTAAATATACACTTTTAAAGAACGAAGTTGTGTACAATTCCCTAAAAGGGCTTTTCAAGAATACGAGTAGTGTTTGCATTGTGATGCCGTCTCGAGCTTCTTGATTTGAGCACAAGTTGAAGAAAAACTGTCCAGATACTGTCACAGCATTATACTGCATTATATTTACAAGAGTTTGAAAGCCTCTCTGTGACTTTCATTCAAACAGTTGAAGTATTGATGGGAACCAGCAGCAATCATTTGTTACTGGATAAAGTGTAAACATTTTCAACTCAATTTCCGAGTGACTCTCACCCAACTGCACTGCAAGACACAAGTTCTGATTAACTTCTCTTCAAAATATATGCAATAGCTTCTTTGCGCAAGATGCGAGGCCATGAACTAGGATATTTTCTTTTTCAGATCAAATGAGAAGCCTAAGTTTGAATATATTTGTCCACAAATATGTTGAAATGGCCAAATTTCGATTTATTTCTTTGTAACAAACAAAGTTTTTTATACCTTTGTATCCCGAGTAACATCACCGTCAGATTTTAGTCATAGTAACTTGTGTGAACTTTCCTTCACATGAAGTAATAAAGGACAATTCTTATTTAGTTCACGAATTTCAGTGTTATTATAGTCATTATTATTGAAAGCTTATTCAAAAGTAGGTGTGTTTTGCATTCTGCCTAAACATTTATTTACTTATTAAGATGAATTCGGGCAAATCAATGTTGAATACAGTTCTGTCGAAATATACATATATATATATATATATATATATATATATATATATATATATATATATATATATATATATATATATATATATATATATATATATATATATATATATATATATATATATATATATATATATATATATATATATATATATATATATATATATATATATATATATATATGTGTGTGTGTGTGTGTGTGTGTGTGTGTGTGTGTGTGTGTGTGTGTGTGTGTGTGTGTGTGTGAAGTGCCAATATAATAATATAAAAGTAAAAATACATTACAAATAAGGTTGCCTTAAAATAACCATAATACCCATAATTCTCATCCACATATTGAACACAGATTTAAGTTTGCTTGTCTTAAAAAACAGCATAAAAAGAAACCAACATTCGTGGCGTAAATTAAATTACTTTCTTTGTTCTTATGAAAATGAAATCTATTTTTTTAAATACGTCGAACACAACATTTACTCGGCACCACATAAATCATAAATGGGCCTTAAAAAAATCTCTTTACATTGCAGGACTCTTAACGTAGTGAAAAATCACCATCATGTGTGACGACGAAGAAGTGGCAGCTCTAGTCTGCGACAATGGCTCCGGCATGGTCAAGGCTGGCTTCGCCGGCGACGACGCTCCCCGCGCCGTATTCCCCTCCATCGTCGGCCGCGCCCGTCACCAGGGTGTGATGGTCGGTATGGGTCAGAAGGACGCCTACGTCGGTGACGAGGCCCAGGCCAAGAGAGGTATCTTGACCCTCAAGTACCCCATCGAGCACGGCATCATCACCAACTGGGACGACATGGAGAAGATCTGGTACCACACCTTCTACAATGAGCTCCGTGTTGCCCCTGAGGAGTCCCCCACAATGTTGACTGAGGCTCCCCTCAACCCCAAGGCCAATCGTGAAAAGATGACACAGATTATGTTTGAGTCTTTCAGCTTACCTGCCATGTACGTGACCATCCAGGCCGTGCTGTCCCTGTACGCCTCTGGTCGTACCACTGGCCAGGTGTGTGACTCTGGTGATGGTGTCTCTCACATGGTCCCCGTCTATGAAGGTTTCGCTCTCCCTCATGCCATCCTTCGTCTTGACCTGGCTGGTCGTGACCTGACCAACTACCTCATGAAGATCATGACTGAGCGTGGCTACTCCTTCACTACTACTGCTGAGCGTGAGATCGTCCGTGACATCAAGGAGAAGCTTTGCTACATCGCTCTGGACTTCGATAATGAAATGAACGTGGCTTCTGCTTCCTCCTCCTTGGATAAGTCCTACGAACTTCCCGACGGTCAGGTCATCACCATAGGCAACGAGCGTTTCCGTGCTCCTGAGGCTCTCTTCCAGCCTTCCTTCCTGGGTATGGAATCTGCAGGTCTCCACGAGACAGTCTACAACTCCATCATGAGGTGCGACATTGATATCAGGAAGGACCTGTTCGCCAACATTGTCATGTCTGGTGGTACCACCATGTACCCTGGTATTGCTGACCGCATGCAGAAAGAGATTACGTCCCTGGCTCCTTCCACCCTGAAAATCAAGATCATTGCTCCTCCCGAGCGTAAGTACTCCGTCTGGATCGGTGGCTCCATCCTGGCCTCTCTGTCCACCTTCCAGGCCATGTGGATCACTAAGGAGGAGTACGACGAGTCCGGCCCCGGCATTGTCCACCGCAAGTGCTTCTAAATGAAGTACCAATTATATGCCGTCTATTGTTATGCTGTTTTAAGGCATCGTTGAATAGACTTGCTAATACATCATGTCGTTTTAATAAATAATATATAAACTCTTGGCTTTTCTTTTACAACGGAAAGTTAATATTCAAATGATGATTGCATTAAGTAAATGTAACACATGTGCACAGATATATTACCCTCACAGCAGCAATACAACACACACACAAACACACACACACACATATACACACACACAAAATATAATCAGTGGTTATAAAGAGAAACAACAGTTACTCACGAGAACAAAATCTACACTACAATTATTAAACGCATACACCTACACCAAAACCAAACATAAGAGCACTATTCACACAACATATCAGTCTATGCTCAATTATATCCTGAGTGAGAGGTTCATTCACAAATATTGAATTATCACTTCACTATACAGTACATTACCTCGTCTCAGCTCAGCACTAAACACTGTCAATCCTCAGGTAAGTTTCGCAGGTCACTGGATTATGTGATTGAATGAGCTCTGTCAGTTTGTGTTTATTTATAACGAATTTTTGGCGGGCTTTTTTTACCTTCATCACAAAAACTGTAGTATTTTTATGATTCAAGTTTCTTAGAAATCTCTTTTTTTTTTACATAAATTCAAGAAACATAAATATTTTTTTTAAATCATCCTGCTTTAATTTGCATTTGTTTATTTCTCACTATATAATTTTCTAAGGTTAAAACTGGACTTACATTACTTGAAGTCTGGTAAACCTTTAACGAGCACTTGGAAAACGTTTACCCATAACGTAATACTTTTGTGTCAACTAAGGGACCATTGCCAGGTCGTATCACGTTTTGAGAGTTTCGCTGTTGACGATGCCCACCACTAGATGTCCGTTACAGTCAATCTTGTTTTGGTATCAATATATACCATATCATGTTCTAGTCTTTTAGGTCTAAGGGCTTAGTTTATACAATGTTGAAATTCCTTTGTAGCTCTCGACTAAGTAAATTATTTGAGAGTAAAATGGTTGGTATAAGAATTTTAATGGAACACACTTAAAGAGTGATAAACAAAATCGGTTACTAGGTGTTGCGATAATCAAAATTCTTCTTAATCTGGGCAATTTTTAACATCAAGACACCCAAAAGTTGAATGCTTTATTATATGCCATTCAAAGATAAATATATATGTAACGTAAAAATTACATGTGTTGCCCTTGAGGAGTACCCAACAATGCTGACTCAGGCTTCCCTCAACCTCAAGGTCAACCGTGAGATGACCCAGATCATGTTCGAAGCCTTTAATTTACCATTGTTTGATCATTAATACGTACTTAGGTTTCCTTTGTCTGTACATAGTTCTTTCTTTTTTATAGATTGTTCTGATGGTGGTTGCTGTGACAATCAAATCGTTAGCAAACAAATATTATAAGTGTCAAGTAATTCATCTTTTTCCTAGCCACGATATTACTACAGATTACACACACACACACACACACTGTACTCGTATACTATGTGTGTGTGTGTGTGTGTGTGTGTGTGTGTGTGTGTGTGTGTATGTAGGGGGGGGGGGTTCTCCACGTGCTTTTAAGTACATGATACTATTCTTCCATAAATCTGTCTTATGTTTCAAGTAACTTCACTCATCTAAGGCTCGATAATTGATACATCAGGTTTTATTATAAGTTCCTGGAAAATTTCTGCAATATTTTTTTTTCAATAACAAACAGATTTACTTATTTCTTAAAGGCTATGGAAAAGAAGAAGTGCAAATGAGAATAAATATGAATTGTTTTTTCTGGGAAAAGAAATACATGTGAAATGAATGTTTTAATTAAAATTTTGAAGAAAAGCAAATATTGAATATAATGCAGATATAACACAGGTCAGTTAAAGATTATAATAATGTTTACATGAAATGCCAACGATTACAAAGCTGACCACATTTACACCTTAAATATCTTAATTTTCTTCAACTTTGATATCTAAATAGGCTCCTCCTTTCAGAAACATTTACGGTGGACAATGCTGGGGCCGGACTCGCCGTACTCCTCCTTGGAGATCCACATGGCCTGGAAGGTGGACAGAGACGCCAGGATGGAGCCACCAATCCAGACGGAGTACTTACGCTCGGGAGGAGCAATGATCTTGATCTTGATGGTGGAGGGAGCCAGAGCAGTGATTTCCTTTTGCATGCGGTCAGCAATACCAGGGTACATAGTAGTACCACCAGACAGCAAAATGTTCGCAAACAAGTCTTTTCTGATGTCGATGTCACATTTCATGATGCTGTTGTACACAGTCTCGTGAACGCCTGCCGACTCCATACCCAGGAAGGAGGGCTCGAAGAGCGCTTCAGGAGCACGGAAACGTTCATTTCCGATAGTGATGATCTGACCGTCGGGAAGTTCATAGGACTTGTCACTGGAGGAAGAAGCTGAAGCAACATTCATCTCATTTTCGTAGTCAAGGGCGATGTAGCAAAGCTTCTCCTTGATATCTCGCACAATCTCTCGCTCAGCGGTGGTGGTGAAAGAATAACCACGTTCTGTCATGATCTTAGTTAAATAATTAGTTAGGTCACGACCAGCAAGATCAAGACGAAGGATAGCATGAGGTAGAGCGAAACCTTCATAGACGGGGACCACATGTGACACCCCATCACCCGAGTCACAAACCTGGCCAGTGGTACGACCAGAGGCGTACAAGGACAGCACGGCCTGGATTGTCACGTACATGGCAGGTAAGTTAAAAGACTCGAACATGATCTGTGTCATCTTCTCACGGTTGGCCTTGGGGTTAAGGGAAGTCTCAGTCAGCATTGTGGGACACTCCTCAGGGGCGATACGGAGCTCATTGTAGAAGGTGTGGTACCATATATTCTCCATGTCATCCCAGTTGGTGATGATGCCGTGCTCGATGGGGTACTTGAGAGTGAGGATACCTCGCTTGGCTTGGGCCTCGTCACCGACGTAGATGTCCTTCTGACCCATACCGACCATCACACCCTGGTGACGGGCGCGGCCGACGATGGAAGGGAATACAGCACGGGGAGCGTCGTCGCCGGCGAAGCCAGCCTTGACCATGCCGGAGCCATTGTCGCAAACCAGGGTACATCCTTCGTCGTCGTCACACATGATGGTAGTCTAGCACGAGTATTTGGAACTGTAAGTGTAACGAAAATACAATGAATCAGTAAAGAAGAACCTGATTATTCAAGGAAATCTTCATAAATATATTCATGCCTATTAACTGACCTTTTCTTTGTATATATGTAGGCTAGATGATGATATAAGTGAACACGTCATCTTCGCTACCATGCAAGTTACTGCAATGCTGCAATACTTGAAAAAAATGAGAGATAAAATTTCTTAACCACAATGCGTTCAAATTTTACCAATAACTACTTATGTTGCGAGGAAGCGGCAACCGAGAGTGTACAGCACTCGCTTCCTGTCATAAGGGTCGACGGTTTGCACCCAAGGTACCCCCAGTTCACCTAGATACGAATGAATACCGAACTATACACTTGGGGAAGTAAAGACAGTCAGTTGCAGAGATGGCTCCACGGCTTCATTGTGTACTGAGGTTTTAGATTGTAATGTGCTGTATTTTCTCTGCCCCTAACTGGCCGTCTGGCGTGTGGAGTCTTATTTCACTTTAATTATATTAGTGAAAGTCGAACGAAGATGTTCTATCATTAGTTATGGAAATACGACTCGGGGAAAAGTCTACTTTCTACTGTATATACATCAATAGAATCAACGCTTTTTTTTCATTCTTTATATCACCAAACAATATTTCATAATCACACTGTAGGTCCCTTAATTTCATTTCTTGATTAATTACAGATCTTTAATCCTCAGTGATACTAACCGGAAGCGGATACTGCAAAAAATGGCTGTAAACGTGTGGATAACTGAAGACACCGCTATAAAAGAGCCAATAACTTTAAACTGCAGGAATTAGGATGAATACTACAAAGCGGATATGACCAGAGGGACCACCAAGAAACCCGACATTACAAGTGAGTTCACAGAAAACATAAAGATCAAACCGAAAGATTAAGAAAGGATGTAACCTTGAAGGTCACTACAAATATATTAGTAACTGGTAATAGCTTTAAGAGACCTGCTGTACACACAACACTTCGTGACTCACTGTAATCGGGACGATCACTACTAAAGCCATTGTTGTGTCTATTATGACTGTAAAGTCTTTTGTAACAGAAATATTCCTGCGATCACTAAGAAAACACTGAATCGAAAAAAAAACACATTAAAATTCGATATTAGCTGAAAAATCGATTACATAATCTATTCGGAGTAAAACTGACTAAGGGGCTTTAATTCTTCTTACTTTTAACACTACAAACCAAATGACACTTGTAGAATATCCACCAATTTAATCCATTTTAGTCAAACTACTATGGAAATTAAGATTTCACTCTTAATCACTACCAGGAAGATTGAGGACTAACCTATACCACTTCTGAGTCGAGTCCTGACTGAAGGCATTTAATTCTTCCTTGCTCTTTTATATATGCCGGGAAAATCGTTCCCGACAAAAATAGGGTAACGTCAGGGTAGAAAAAAAAATCGAATACCGCAATAGACGAAGGAAGTGATCAGTCTGTCAAGCACTTGTTTCTGGTTCGTTGAGCAACAAGTAGCAGTGCCCACTAAAGCCAACTTGATCTGACTCTGTAGTTTTCCAAATATAAACAAAGAACATTTCTTACTTAAATGTTTGAATCAATTCAAAATACTAATTAATACTGACCCTACAGCTACATTTACTGGAATTTATGCGAAGTTATTGCATTACGAAGAGTTTCTATCGCCCCTTCGAATTTTTTTGAAAATAGGTTCTTAGTCGCAGAGATGCCCATTCGCTGAAAGGATTATTTAACAATCCTGCCATAAATTTCATTTAACTATTTAGAAATAAAAGTATAGATAATGGTAAAAAAAATAGAGGTATTTAAATTTTAAAGCGAAGAAATAGTATAAGATTATCACTTAAGGGCAGTGTGTCATAATAGGTACCGTCCGCTTGAATACACAGGAAAAAGAAATACATACTTAGTTCTATAAAGTTAAAATTACGTTGTAAATGACAATTTCTTCGAGTAATGAGCATTGTTAGGTCAATTCTCAGCCTTAACATAGAGGATACCATGAAGGTTAGGTAAGATAAACAATAAATACATAATAAGTGAGAAAATACTTGTTCACTTAGATGCTGCAGCTGCCAAGGTTACTTACACCGTTTAACAATAGTAATCAATTAAGGGAAAGTGGAAGGTTATGAGAGAAATGTGTTTAGCTTTCGGTAATTTTCCCATACTTAAACCTTCATAGGCGACTATATACACTGTATTTACTTTAGGTAAATATCATATCATATGGATACACCACACACACTTTAAAATTTAAGTAAATTAAAGCAATATTAATATGATTAAGGCGATTTTTTTTAAACTGGGACTTCCCTATCAATAGCTGAATTTTGTTTGCATCTTTTTAATTTCTGTATGTCCTGGTCGTTCTATCATTTGGTAGCCATATGTTTTGCTAATTTTCTGGTAAAGATTGAAAATCACTTTCGCTGTTTACTAGTCCATAAATCCTGTTAAGGATAAAGAAAGATGCCGCCACAGTTGTCGAGCCCTTCATATTACAAAATGATTTTCATAAAGATTTACTAGCATCCTTTATAAAAATAAAACTTAATATTTTTTTGAGAAAAAACCTGCTATGGCCATAAGAAATTTACCTATGCGCTGGAGACTAACTGGGGAAAAATCTTTACAACTCGTAACCTTTCTCAACTAACCGTCACTCTGACAGATAAATACAGGAAACTCTGATTCTTATATCACTGGTTTGGGCTCCACTGAAAGTAATGAAGCTTATTACTCAAGTGATAATTAATAACTTTATGGTTCAATAATAGAAAAACTCTTGGCAGGCATTAGGTATCTGAAACTCGAGCAGCATCTTCCCACCACAACCAGGAAAATAAGTTTATCTCTTGGTACGGTATTTCTAGAGGGCCTCTCCTGTAACCGGGAATTCTAAACCACACTATATAAAGGTGTCGACACTCAGAAAGAATTAGTCAGACCCAAAGAAGATTCAAAACCGGTAAATTTACACATCGTTGTGTACGTGTATGTGCGTTTTGTGTGAAGGTTTGTTAATAAAAATGTTAAAAGATATCACTAAACAGAGCATAGATATAATATTGATCTCCAGTATCTTAACTTTATGGTGGCATAAGGTAATAATAATAATAATAATAATAATAATAATAATAATAATAATAATAATAATAATAATAATAATAATAATAATGCTTTAAATGCGATTAAATGATATATATAATAACCTCGGATACATTCGATAAGAAACTTTATAATAACAAATACAGTCTTGTTAGATGAAAATTTTTAACATTTATTTCACTATGCCTTTCAAGCTCATCGGGTTTATTATCTCAAATAATATTCAACGACTTATTCTGCTTAAAAATTACAAGTGACATTTGTCTCGTCAACAGAGCACAAACATTAACCTAGATACCTTTCTTTATATACCACTGATACCTCTATATTGTATCTATAAATAATAATTATGCAAAACTCTCTTTTTACTGAGCTCGCTGAAGCTTACTAAATAAACCCTAAAAATATATCCCGAAACATGTTATCTTAAGCTGCTATTTACTTTCAGGTAGATTATTCCTACAGTAGGGTCAAGGCTGGCTTCGCCGGAGATGATGCTCCAGTTACCATGATTTCCCGACGGTCAAGTCATCACCATCGGCAACGAGCGTTTCCGTGCTCCTGAGGCTCTCTTCCAGCTCCATCATGAGGTGCGACATTGACATAAGGAAGGACCTGTTCGCCAATATTGTCGTGTCCGGTGGTACCACAATGTACACTGGTATTGCTGACCGCATGCAGAAGGAAATCACTGCTCTGGCTCCCTCCACCATCAAGATCAAGATCATTGCTCCTCCCGAGCGAAAGTACTCCGTATGGATCGGTGGCTCCATCCTGGCCTCTCTGTCCACCTTCCAGGCCATGTGGATCACCAAGGAGGAGTACGACGAGTCCGGCCCCGGCATTGTCCACCACAAATTCTTTTCGATTTTTACATATTTTGCTACGAATATGTCTTAACTATTTTTATTCATAAGGTGAGTAATTATGTCACTGTGAAAATATCAATAACGTTTCTATGGAAATATATCAGCAGTACATTTCAGTTTTCACAGGATGAATGATTAAATTTTGTGTAAACTTATTTTCGAAGTGTGTCAGACATTATATATATATTTATATATATATATATATATATATATATATATATATATATATATATATATATATATATATATATATATATATATATATATATATATATATATATATATATATATATATATATATATATATATATATATATATATATATATATATATATATATATATATATATATATATATATATATGATGCAATTGAGTCTCCTCGAGGGTAAGCGTGTAAAAAGGATGAATAACAGTACCAACGTATGGATAGAACAGCAACATTTATTTGGTAACGTTTCGACAAATCTTTCGTCATTATCAGACATAAAACATAAAATTAGTACAATAGCATCGAAGCAAATCAATATGACAAATAGAATGCGAAAGATTTATCACTAATTATAATGGAAGGAAAAACTGCATTGAATAACAAACCATTATTAACCTTAACTTCAATTTAACCACAGAGCAAAATTAACAAAAGTTTAAATCCTACAGGTGAATATACAAAGATAAACACATATATTACAACAATCAAGAGCAAAACATACCCATTAAAAACGGGTACTGGCTATATGTAACAGTTCCGTAACAATTCAGTAAATATAACACAATGGCCGAGAATGAAGTAAGTCTTTTCACGTGTGAGCCATTGGGCCCGACCAATTAAACAAGATACTTACCTGAAGCAGGAGATAACGAAGAACATTTATCGAAAGTCATCGGCTACCAACAGCTGCAACATATCCTTCGTTAGGAACTTCTTACCTTTGTTTCAATGTGAGTGCAGCGCGTCTTTTTTAATTTCAACTGTGTCATTATTTAAGCATGCTGTATGTGACCAGTAAGCCTTTACTTATCTCCTGTGTTATTCCTAGTGCGTATGTAACGTCACTGAAAGGCTTCAGTTATCATTGTTTCATCCCTGGTGCTGGAGTGAAGCCATCTGAGTGATAATTAGGTGCTGTTAACTCCTAGTGTGTGTTTCAGTGACGTTCTGCATCATTCTAAGAGATTGTAGTGGGCGTGATACTGTTCATCTTTATTTAAGTTTTCCCTCGACTGTATACTTTTGTGTGTGTATGATGGATTGTTTGTTAATTTAAACAGAGGAAGTTCTTAGTTTTCTCATGTCTATATGTGTTTTATGTAAGAATTAAACTGATATTGTGTGGTGAGTTGTACACTAATCCTAAGTAGCAGTTGTGTATTTTTATAAGGCTGAAATACTTGTATATACGCGAGAGTTGTCGTGTATGTATTAACAGCAGCGTGAAAATAAAGTTTCGAGTTGTATGTATGTATGTATGTATGTATGTATGTATGTATGTATGTATGTATGCTCAACTGCAATCTATGTGACACAATGTATAAAATCTATAGTATAACTCTCAATACAATTTATGTTAACTTAGATGGAAAAAGGGGGTATAATGACAGGTGTATTTTACCTATACTGTGTTTTACAAAGACCAAATATCCGTAGTAAATAGCTGTGGGGAAATAAATGTAAACAAAAACTACTACATCCGAGATTACAGAGCCGAAGGCGGTGACTATTATACAGTCTTTCAAGGATCTAATTATACACTGCACTGACCTGGAGCCAAAGAGGTACATGTTTATGCCATTTACACGTGATATTTGGAAACACGTGTGTGAAAGTGCAGTTTCTGTATGTTTATCCTGTTGTAAAAGATTCATTCTGTGGTCCCTGCACACACACACACACACACACATACACACACACACACACACACACACACACACACACACACACACACACACACAGAAAAAAGGCTGCATTTCCTATTTCTTTTTTAGTGGAATTAACCTGTAAGCAAAGAGAAGAATTAACTTCCCTTATCAGTAGTAAAGGACAAATTTGACTAGATAATACTTGCTTTACGATAAAATGAATCATATATAAACTTTTATCATCTTTATGGCACAGTCGCATTGCCAGTGACACTAACTTGGTTTATGACATATAGATCGTGAACATATTATGGGGACACTGAAATCTCAAGGTAGAGGAAGATGCCATACATGAAAACTAAAGCTGAGTGGGATATCAGTGTTATGATTTGAGTGATTTTATATAATTTCTTCTGTTATATTAAGAGAACTTTGATTACTTTTGATATATTGTATTTTGAAACAACAACAACAACGTTATGAGTAAATTTAAATTAAAAAAAAAGTCACTTAATATTTCTTTAATTGTAAATGTGATGAATAACATAACTAGCTGCCTTAAGATCCATTTTTCTTTTCATCACCATCTGATAATTTTCTTTTCTTTGTGGAGATGAAATTTCGGTAGTATCATTGTAATGTGGCACCACTTAAGGCGGCACTTTTTGTACCGTATATACATGAATCAGTTAGGTAAGTTCTTATGTCACCAGTTACGAATGTGTGTGTGTGTGTGTGTGTGTGTGTGTGAAGGGTTACACATTGAGCGCTCTAATTGTTTTTCGGGGAAACCGGGGATTCTATTGTTCGGATATATATAAACACGGAACCCTATTTAGCTTTAGAAATGTATCGTAGTGAGAGCGTGGATGTGTCGGGGAGGGAGCACAGAGGTGAAGTGGTTGAGAAGGCGTGTGTGTGACGTGCCCTGCCGAGATGCCCCGGTCTGGTTAGCTGGCGATGACCCAGGCCTCAGCTCAGTTTCCCGGAAGTGTTGCCCACAAAGACATAAACACCGAGAGAGTGAGATGAACACAGGCTGATGTGGGCGCCACCTGTGCTAGACCAACATAGAACCTTTGCCTGGGCAGCCAGTCTCTGGGTCTTGCGGTAATATTTCTCCCAGTGAGCGTCTTGTACACACTAACTGTCTGCCTAAGCCTACTGACTGAGATTTTCCACAGATTCTTGTTGTCTATTTATTGAAACCACTGAATCATTGATCTCTTTTGTTTTATATATGTCTTAATTTTAACATCT
Source organism: Homarus americanus (assembly GCF_018991925.1). Lineage (NCBI taxonomy): Eukaryota > Metazoa > Arthropoda > Malacostraca > Decapoda > Nephropidae > Homarus > Homarus americanus. Next base: position 7,161,902 of record NW_024749657.1, read on the forward strand.
ATATGTGTGCGTGTGTGTGTGTGTGTGTGTGTGTGTGTGTGTGTGTGTGTGTGTTTGCACACGCACACACACACACACACACACGAGGTGTGGCCAAAAATTGTTACACTTCATGGGTAAAGCATTATGGCATAGTTTCTTATTTTTTACAACGAAGTTCGATACCTGGATATTTTTTGCAATTACTGAACTTTAAGTTTTGTGATACACATATTCTTGTTTTAAAGTGAGAGCTTAAAATTTGACGTTTCAGTATGTCGTTAATTTTGGCAAAATAGAAGATTCCACTTCAAAGGCTATTCATTGACACAGTGGGATTGTATGACACAGTCGCCCTATTATATGCTACAGTAACAAGGATTAGGACGGCCTTTAGATGTCACCAACGAGGCAACAGTAGAGTGAATCGAAAGTTTAAGTAACACACCCGATGAAATAAGCAATAAAGTTAAAATTTTACATGGAAGTGTACTCTTAAGGGCGTCTAAGGCTTTTGTGGCATGATCTACTTGAAATAACACTGATTAGGATTTACACCAGAGGACGGCCTTAAGTCTAGAATTCCTTGAATTGTACAAAGCTAATACAGCCGACTTTCTTTCCTACCTGGTTACGGGAGATGAGGTCTAGGTAATAATAGGGATTCTGAGTAAAATATGGAATCCAACCTCCATGAAGTTCAGAAGCCAGCTCTCTGGTCTCAACTTTTGGAACACAAGAGGGTTTCTGATGACTGAATAAAACTGCATAAAACAACGATCAAAGTTGAATATCATTTTGACTTAATATGTGGAACCTACAAGACGTCATCTAGGAGAAACGATAGGAAATGGTGACTGCTGGTGTGGTCCTGCTCTACAACAAAACATGAGACCACAAATACCATATTGCACAGATACCTATAGTCACAACGGTGGTTTGAAGCATCTTATTCACCCTTTCTAAGGTCTAAATCTGTCACCAAAAAGTATTATCTACTTCATAACCTTCTAGAGAGCTGCATCAAGAATGGTAAGGAGATGAAGGAAGTTACTGATGTGATGGTTTGATTTGAGGAGCAGTCAGAAAACTTTTATAAAACGGGAAAAGTGAGTTTAAAATCAAGTGGAATAAGTGTGTTGAAAGAGAATATGTGTTGCTGTTCTACCTCTATTAGTTTTACATCATCTGGCAAGGAACTTTATTTTACCAATCATATTTTTACACTCTCCTTTCCAAAATCCGTCCAGAAACTCTAAGCGTCTTTCATATCCACAGCAAACTTTCTATAATATCTGTTCTTACGCCACTGAAAGCTAATTCTTCTTCAGACACTCTCTTACAAATCCGTGCATTGTTTAATATAATGTAAGCATAATAAATCATTTTAGACCTGTATCGTCACCTTCTTCCTACAGTGTGTTACTCTATTCTGAATCTTCCATAATTCCTTGCATCTCTGAAAGCCTCGCGGTTAAATCATCAAATCTTTATTGTTATCTTCTTGTAGAGAGTTCGGTGTAAGCATAACATCAAAGTTTTACAGGATCCGGACACTATGCCTCGTCCTACTCGTTTCTGTGTAGTAAACGCTGGGCCGCGATCATTGAAAGTGTTTGTTTACATATTGATCATTCCTAGCTGACACACACGTACTGCACCTTCTTCTCACGGGCGATCTTCTGGTTGTGCCGGACTGTGTATTTTCTTGAACTAATGTTTTATTTATCAAAGAGCTCTCCAAATTCTGCGGTCATGGAACCCTAGAAATATCCGCATTAAAAAATACGAGTACAAAATCCCATTCCCGAACTAATCCACAAAATCTTATACTCTCTGTTTCTGTCACTCGCAGCATTTTCGTGGACAAGGGTTAAGTTAGCCATTACGGAGGAGTATTTCTAGATACGAACACTGTCCTCTGTATTTCTTGATTTAGTTACTAACTTCGTAACTATATCTAGATTTCAAGTCGTTTTCTATTGACCAAAGAAAATATTTATCACAAAGTTAACTAGTAGATTACAAAATCGGTTGTTTGTTTCCATGAGTTCTGTTGCTCAGATTTAACTCTATTATGTAACTATTTTTACGTACATCTTAATGCTGACTTTTGTCTTCTTGTAAATTAATAACTTCAAACTCCAACTAATTTCAAGCCAAACTTTTCACATAAATTTTTTCATCTTCAAGCAGAATCTTCATTAAACATAAACTTGCCAATAGTTGAAAGCACAGCAGTAAGTTTATTTTTCATATATTTGTTAAGCTCTTTATTGGTAAGTACTGAAATTCATTCCTTCACCAGGCTTTTAAATCTTTGTCAAATTTACTTGTTTTGTCTTTCTATCACTGTTATTACTATTTCTTTTTACATGAGATACGACGATCAACCAGGTAGTGAAATGTTTACTCAAACGCTCAAGCCTTGGAAGGATTTGCTAGGAAAAGAGAACTTGGTTGGCAGTTGAAAACTTGGATTAATGGACAGTGGTTTGTGATATGCACTTAATTTTACTCGCTTCCTCACCTCGTTAAACATATACTCGAATTCTGTAAAACATATGTTGAACTGATGAGGAAACGTAGTGTTTTATATTGAGACGACAGCATGAACATTTAGAGGGTGTAGAAAGATGTTATCAGTTTATGAAGTGTACTTTATTGTATTTGAACGATCATCAGTAAGACGATTTTTTTTAAAGCTTGTGTGTGTGAAGGTCACTGAGGTGTGTCATGTCTTAGGACCTCGTGTATGGAGACGAGGGGAATAAGCAAGTTTTTGTTTTTTGACAAAATACATAATTGAAAAAAACTTTGATCAATGAGCTTGGACTTAAGAACATATTAATAGAGCATTAATAAAATGCTCTTTTAACATAGCCACCAAATAAAATAATTAGGATGAACTTCTCACCATCGACTGCCATCATAGAAAAAGTTTACGCATGAAATGTTTCAGAATCAGCAACATGTAATGCAAGAAGAACAGCGAAGTGTAAACAATCTGTCCACCAAAAAAAGCTGCCTGCGAGAAGTAGTTATCAGATGGGGTGAGCCAACTTAAAAATACATATGTACAACCTCGGGTGCCTAGTGGGTGCAGACTGGCATGTTATGTTTATAGAGAAAAAATAACTTATTTATAAATACAAATTAAATACTAAATACTTTCTATAGAGTAAAAACCTTAAGCATCCATTAGAAATAGTTTTCTAATAGGTGGCGGAATTTCTCTCACGCCCATATAATAACACACTTGGCTCCCACGCACATTCTTTAACGGAAGGAAATGTTCAATATATAAGAGAAGGCAGCAGGCTTTCGGCTAGTCGTTCTTCTGACTCACCACGGGTAGGTGCTGTAGTGGACTCTCCTCCAGGTTACTGTAATACTTCATCTCAACACCCCGCTAGTGTTTGTGAAACTGTGTCTCAACGCCCTCACGTCTAAATCTCAGGGCGTGCATTTCTCTGTGGACAAGTCTTGACATCCCTCGTGTATTGGTGTTAACTATATGTCCTTACCACTCCCATGTCTCTTGTCAGCAAGCTTAAGTGAACCTACAGTATATTTCAGCACTGTTGTTTCTTGGTCTCAATAATTGTACCTCTTCTTGAATTTGTGTCATAAATCCCCAGTATCGTCATGATTTTTAAGTCTTAACATCGTCCTAACTCGGTGAACAGTAGCTTTCAGTGCACAAATTATCGAGTGCCTATTAATCCCAATGCTTTCACACACCGCAATTCTCTAGTGTCAACTCCTCTATTTTTTAATGCTACTGAGTGTCAACAAATTAACATGTGAGATCGTCTTGTGAAGGGATTGAACCTAAGTACTCCACGTGTCGAATGTTAAACAGAAAATCAAATTATTGTTTATTAGAGGAAAATTAGTATACTAGTTTTGCTTTGAAACTCCATTCGGTTCAGTTGGTTACACGAAAGGCATCATCGTGTGTGGGCTTAAAGACATAATCAGGAAGCTTCCTCACTAGTGTTGAAAGACAGCATTAAGATCACCGACTGTTTTCATGCATAAGACCCTGATATAAAGGTGATTAACTCCTGATGATCACATTACTCCTCATATGGTATTTTCCTCACAACAGCAACGTGTATGTCTTCTAACTTTTTAATTAGTAATAATGTCGTGTCATATATCGCACATACCAAAAAGTGAATATTTACTTCTAATAGTTAGTATTTGACATTAATTTGTATGGGGAAATCTTTTCTTTAATAGGAGTGATAACTTGCAATAATATGTATTAGCAATGATATACAGTAACAATTATAATTTCTAAATCTCCCAAAACTATCAAACGGAAATATTCATTATATATAAGTAAAAAATTTATTGATCTCCAAAATAAGACCACATGTTTCAACTTGGTATACCGAAATGTTTTTAGATCTTGTGTATATACAGTAAGTTGCAACTTGGGACCGATACAAAAACACACGCATACAATAAGTACAAGAAAATATGCAATATCCTTTAGTATGGGTTTATGCTATGCTATTCATATCTTCAGCTGTGAAAATATTCTACACAGCGCTATTACAACACCTTTGCCCCCAATAGTTTCCTCCCCAATAAAGGTTATGTGACAAAATTTTAAAGGATTATTGCACTATTTACATATATTAGTAACGCCAAAAATAACTTGTTTTATTCCATGTTTACGAAATCATATAATTACCTATACAAACTTACAGTATATGTTCATTTACACATAGCAATTTAAACCTTAAACTTATTTTTACCTTTTTCAGGCAATACCGAATCCATACTTGAGCCGCCATCATGTGTGACGAGGAGGAAGCGACCGCTCTGGTGTGCGACAATGGCTCCGGCATGGTCAAGGCTGGCTTCGCCGGCGACGACGCTCCCCGCGCCGTATTCCCCTCCATCGTCGGTCGCACCCGTCACCAGGGTGTGATGGTCGGTATGGGTCAGAAGGACGCCTACGTCGGTGATGAGGCCCAGAGCAAGCGAGGTATCCTGACTCTCAAGTACCCCATCGAGCACGGCATCATCACCAACTGGGACGACATGGAGAAGATCTGGTACCACACCTTCTATAATGAGCTTCGTATTGCCCCAGAAGAGTGCCCCACAATGTTGACTGAGGCTCCACTCAACCCCAAGGCCAACCGTGAGAAGATGACCCAGATCATGTTTGAGTCCTTCTCTTTGCCTGCCATGTACGTAACCATCCAGGCCGTGCTGTCCCTGTACGCCTCTGGTCGTACCACTGGTCTGGTGTGTGACTCTGGTGATGGTGTCTCTCACATGGTCCCCGTCTATGAAGGTTTCGCTCTCCCTCATGCCATCCTTCGTCTTGACCTGGCTGGTCGTGACCTGACCAACTACCTAATGAAGATCATGACTGAGCGTGGCTACTCCTTCACCACCACCGCTGAGCGTGAGATCGTTCGTGACATCAAGGAGAAGCTTTGCTACATCGCCCTCGACTTCGAAAATGAGATGAATGTGGCTGCCGCTTCCTCATCCCTGGACAAGTCCTACGAACTTCCCGACGGTCAGGTCATCACCATCGGCAACGAGCGTTTCCGTGCTCCTGAGGCTCTCTTCCAGCCTTCCTTCCTGGGTATGGAATCTGCTGGTGTTCACGAGACTGTACACAGCTCCATCATGAGGTGCGACATTGACATCAGGAAGGACCTGTTTGCCAACATAGTCGTGTCTGGTGGTACCACCATGTACCCTGGTATTGCTGACCGCATGCAGAAGGAAATTACCGCTCTGGCTCCTTCCAGCATCAAGATCAAGATCATTGCTCCTCCCGAGCGTAAGTACTCCGTCTGGATTGGTGGCTCCATCTTGGGCTCTTTGTCTACATTCCAGACCATGTGGGTGACCAAGGAGGAGTACGATGAGTCCGGCCCCGGCATTGTCCACCGCAAGTGCTTCTAAACGCTTTAAAATTATGAACATAAATTACATGTATGTGTTAACATCATCGTTCGCTAATAAATATTATGACTTGAATCTTTCTACATTATCCTATGCAAATTCTGAAATCAGTTAAAATGTGAATTGCCCAGGACAAGATTCAATTTCCATGAAACGTGGCATACCTGAGTTGTGTTGTGGGATGGTTGGTATGGTATGTACTGTATGTTTGTCATATCGGATGAAATCTGACCTAACGCAATTATGGGCTAGTTTAGAAAAAAGTGGATGCTACTTGGCTATCATACCACAACTTATATGAGTACAGTTTTTTTTACGAAAGTGGAACATTTCCTATGGTATTTAACAATATGTCTGTAACAAACACACACACACACACACACACACAAACACACACACACATCATTTAACGGTTGACGAATAATAATGAAAAGAAGCTAAAAGGAATTTTATTTGTTGTCTCCCTATCAACACACAGTCATGACGCTTACTAAACACACTTTTTCCTGATTCTTAAAGCTTTAATATACGTCTATGGACATCCAACTATGTTGTTGTTTCATTTAACTATATAATACCATGAAGTTACGGAATCTATCGAACTGATCATATATATACTTATTCTGAATCACCTGAAGCTTACCTCCCCAGCTTATTTTATCTGATGATTAAACACACTAACGCTACCTGGAGGGCTAGGTTAGGTTAGGTTACCAATAGGGTGTTTAATTACAAAGTGAAATAAGCCGGTGGATATTCTTCAGGTAACCTCTCGTTGTTTTATTTCTACAGTCAAGATAGTCTTTAGCCCGTCTTGCCATTTTCACCCTAGTTTCAGTGCCATATGAGAGTGCGGCAGTAAGATGAGTCCTCCCCCAGTCTTTGTGCAACGCCCGGGACAGCTTAACACTACTGGCAGGCCCACGACATATATTTCTCATTACCTTAAATACAAACTCTTCATTTTGTGACCTCCCTTATAACACCCCGAGTGACCATCAGCTTAAATCCCACGTTTAATGATGATAGGATCAAAGTTGTAGACTCGGAAAGGAGACAGGCAGAATGAGATGTTTGAGGCATTATAGAACGCGTGTGTGTGTGTGTGCTATCATAAGGTAAATATGGAGACTATCCGTCATCAATTGTCATAATTTCCTCAATTGCTTATTAACCAGAAAATAAGTATTCTTACATCCTTCATTATTCGACCTAAAATGTAAATTTCAGAGTCAGAAAACGGATTCCGTTTTCTGTGAATCATCATGGTACATTTTTGTTGAGTTTTAGGGATTTCCTATTTATTATAAGCCAAGTTTCCAATAAAAATACTCTTATAAACCAGGTCTGCAGCAAATCCAAGTACAAACCAGGTTTTTAATGTGTTAACTAATAAACCATTTATGCAGTAATCTTATAGATTTGGTTTGCGATATTTTAACATGTAATCCACGTGGGTAGTATTTTTACTTATAAACCAGGTGTGTAGTAATGAAAAATCAAACTGCTGAATAATATTTCAACTCGTTGTTCTCTCTCTCATAATTACATATTGTTAATGAGTGTCCTTATTAACCATGGTGGGGTTATGTGATTAAAGATCATATTTGTTGAAGTGCAGTAATATATTATAACAACTTATAAGTCAGATGTACTGTACTTCTCAATATAACATCAACACGAGTAATGAGATGTAATATTGACAGGTTATCGTCATCAATGTTGAGAGGTATAATATTACGTAAGGTGTATTGTGGCGGACGTTGCAGAGCTGCCAGCGGACACTGTCACTATCTGGGTGATGAATAACAGTCGTAGGTTAAGGTCTACCTGGGTTGAGGTATGAGTATGCCTATTAATAAATGATAATAACCCAAATATATTAGATTTTTACCGAGGAAAGTTACTTATTAATTTTATTCTTTATATTTCTATTCTAAAAGTTAGTTATTTTTTTCTGCGCCATATAAGTAATTTATTTAATAATGCTAATTTCCACATGTGGTTTAGTCGTTTATGCACCTTTGTATAGTAGTATAATCCAGGTACAGCAACACCTGCTATGCTAAGACCTACTTGACCATCGACAGGCACGCATTTATTTTCATGATCGTGAGCAATTTAACAACAAATTATTTTCAAGTACAAACAAAACCTGGCAAATGAAATGGGCATCCCCAGGCTAGTGCTACTTAAACCTTAAGAAGAAGGTATCAGCAGTTACCAGGAAGATCGTCTCGCTCTGCCCCCCCCCCTCCGCCCTCCCCCCCGCCCCCCCCCTTTTTTTAACAAATTAGACATATATTCTCACACCCTCTGTAGTTCTGCGTCGATTTTAGCAACTATTAAAAGATCTGGGCGTAACTGAACCAATCATAAAGATACGTGGTGAGATGTATAACCTACGAGAGGCTTTGTTTTCTGGGGGATCAAATGCATTGCCTGTTTCGTTATGATCACGGATTACCCTAGTCATATAGGCTATAAAAAACTCTTAGATTTATATTTATAATAGAAGGAAAACTTAAAATTTCATTCAGGATAACTGCTACAAGACTTCAACTTCTGCTGAAACTAAACACATTTTGTATTTCCCATGTAAAGAGTGAGGCGAGTCAACACCCACTAGACTCTGATGTGTTGGTGACCATTTAACAACAAATCTCTTATGGTGGTCTTTTTTCCCCTTATATATTTACCTTGATATATATACTTTGATATTCTCGTCGTTGATGGAGGCTAGTGATGGGATATTGTTGGGTTTGTCTCATTACTACAATGGGTCAGATCTATAATATTAACTAGAACCGCCAAAGATATAATAAGACTCTTGTATTTACTGACATTATAATGGGGATTTTCTCACAATATAAAACGATAATTCTTCGGCTTTCATAATTTGCAAGTTGACATTTCAAATCATTTGTCATAAGATCAAACTTGCAACAAACATGGACATACATGTACACACACTCGCATGCAAGACCAAGGCACTAGGTCGGTGAGTCTTCAGTGCACTAGACAAGAAGATCCACAACACTTGATATTAATACAATTAAGTGGGCGCAGAATATACACGAAGCGTTTTCTTATTTTACTTTAAAATTTTCAGGGGTTTAGCATTCAAGAGTATTAAACACTTCAACATAACTTTACCTCGCAAATTACTTTTAGAGATAAGAAATCTTCAGCACTCCAAACACTATTCTAAGTAAAGAAGAATATGTACATTAACAAATAAACAACTTGTTGACCGGATCTCTGCCAAATTAGAAAATGCCAATCATTGCTAAACAACCATTTTTGGGCTATGTTGCTGGATATAAACTTCCCGTACACTTACACACAAAGCCAGAATGTTTCATCACCTACGTACTTCTCGAGATTTATAACACAACAAATCACAAATATGTGTCACCTATATGGATGTGTTTTCGGAAGTATATCGGTTTCAGTAAATATTTCAAATTATTGATAAATTTTTAAATGGCATCAGATGACAAAGTTTGGCTCGTTTCCAAATTCTTATGGTTGAGGATTTCCGTGACTTATAAGAGGTGGGCATGAGCGGGTATTGGTTTAGTCGTGGTCAAAACTCAACGCGGGTGAGTGCGATATTACCCGTCCTCCCCTGCCTCATCAGGCAGAAACACCCAAGTGCAGTGTCAGCGCCAAACATAGTGGTACAAGAGCTCTACCCGACGAGCTTAGTGATGAACCTAATTTGGAAATACTCTACAGGACTAAATATGAAGTTCCACGTCTAGATTATAAGAGATTCGCTTAATATCACCACCCCCCCCCCCCGCCCCCGAGCAAGACAATTTAAAAAGCAATTAGTTGGATTACACTTACGCTACGACACAAGGATGGAAGGCATAGAGGCATTCCAAACTGTACCGAGATTCAAAAGTTATACTATTGTTAGCATATTCCAGAGTACGAGGAACAAAATCACATATGATTCTTGGATAATTCGGGAACCCATTTATTTATTACCTAAAGAGTGTCACAAATTTTTACAAAATATTCATTTTGAGTCAACGTAAGTCTTCCATTTAACGCTGACTTTAATAAACTGTACCGCTCCCCCACAAACAAAAATGTTATTAAATCTTCTCAATCTTCTCTCCAAAAATTATCACAAACATTCATATCTAAAACTATGATGAAATTACAACTTAAACACGGAAAAGATTATTGCAATAGGGTGATTATAACAACTTAAGTATTAAGGTATCAGTTATAGAATGAAATTTATAACACATAGATGATATTCATTAGATACAGCGGCTATTGATGGCATATAATGGATTATGATAATAGACAGTAATTACCCACGATAATGAAGCAACTATTTTATAAAATAAACTGACACATTAATTATTCTGGAGTGTAAAGCTGTCGTTAAATAGCGAAAGATCGAGAAATAATCCACATTTTCTATACTATTTGTTATAGGTTTTTCATTATTACCGAGAGGATGAGTTGACACGACACACTGCCAGAATGTGATCCTTGTGTTGTGCTCTTGAAATTATATGTATTTATTATGTGTGTGTTTATGTGTCTTTAGATAGTGAATAATATTTACCATTATAATTCTAATTACAAGTACGTAAAAATCTTAACTCATCAACTACTTCTAGTTATTTATTTTCCCTAAGTTTCACTGAATGTTCATCAAAATACTATTATATTTGCCTGTACATTAATATAATTCTCTTATTATATATTAGGCATGATTTTGCAAGAGTAAAATTATATTACCTATACATATTTATTTTCTAGGCATTCTACTGACCTCATATCAAAACCACCACCATGTGTGACGAAGAGGATCAGGTAGCACTTGTTGTGGACAATGGCTCCGGCATGGTCAAGGCTGGCTTCGCCGGCGACGACGCTCCCCGCGCCGTATTCCCCTCCATCGTCGGCCGCGCCCGTCACCAGGGTGTGATGGTCGGTATGGGTCAGAAGGACGCCTACGTCGGTGATGAGGCCCAGAGCAAACGAGGTATCCTCACTCTGAAGTACCCCATCGAGCACGGCATCATCACCAACTGGGACGACATGGAGAAGATCTGGTACCACACCTTCTACAATGAGCTCCGCATTGCCCCTGAGGAGTCCCCCACAATGTTGACTGAGGCTCCCCTCAACCCCAAGGCCAACCGTGAGAAGATGACACAGATCATGTTTGAGTCCTTCACCATGCCCGCCATGTACGTGACCATCCAGGCCGTGCTGTCCCTGTACGCCTCTGGTCGTACCACTGGTCTGGTGTGTGACTCTGGTGATGGTGTCTCTCACATGGTCCCCGTCTATGAAGGTTTCGCTCTCCCTCATGCCATCCTTCGTCTTGACCTTGCTGGTCGTGACCTGACCAACTACCTCATGAAGATCATGACTGAGCGTGGCTACTCCTTCACCACCACCGCTGAGCGTGAGATCGTCCGTGATATCAAGGAGAAGCTTTGCTACATCGCCCTCGACTTTGAGAATGAGATGAATGTGGCTGCTGCTTCCTCATCTCTGGACAAGTCCTACGAACTTCCTGACGGTCAGGTCATCACCATCGGCAACGAGCGTTTCCGTGCTCCTGAGGCTCTCTTCCAGCCTTCCTTCCTGGGTATGGAATCTGCTGGTATCCACGAGACTGTACACAGCTCCATCATGAGGTGCGACATTGATATCAGGAAGGATTTGTTTGCTAACATTGTCATGTCCGGTGGTACCACCATGTACCCTGGAATTGCTGACCGCATGCAGAAGGAAATCACTGCTCTGGCTCCCTCCAGCATCAAGATCAAGATCATTGCTCCTCCCGAGCGTAAGTACTCCGTCTGGATCGGTGGTTCCATCCTGGCCTCTCTGTCCACCTTCCAGACCATGTGGATCACCAAGGAGGAGTACGACGAGTCCGGCCCCGGCATTGTCCACCGGAAGTGCTTCTAATTATTATTTTATAAATTTTATGGAGAATTTCAAGTTTACGGATGTCATATATCTTCACTTAAGAGAGCATATTAATAAATAAATTATGAGGGTTATTATAAATAATCTGTAAAAGTTGACTTTTATTAGCCAATAGTGAGGAAAAAGGAATATTTGGACAAAAAGTAAATGATGATTTTGCAGATAAATAAATATTTATCACAGATCCAAGCTTGCGTACGCACTCACAAAGCTTACACAAACTATAATAATGGCGATTATTTCTAAGGACAAAAAATTACGACATGGAGACACAGATACCCCTCCACACACACACACACACACACACACACACACACACACACACACACACACACACACACACACTTCAAAAGTCAAAAACCTTGATTTTTTAACAGCTTCAGCCCCAACAATAATACCACTACAGTTGAAGCCAATTTCCACAGCACTCTCTACTGGATCAATTTATCATTATCCTAGGAAGCAAAAAATATCATCTCAGCAAACAGCCAAATGAGTTCCTCAAGCAATATACTGTACAAAAAAATATGAAAATGAAGGTTTCTCTCATGACTAAAACTATATTTATAGCTGACATCAGAGCTCATGTTTACTCATGATGATCCGTTCGGCTATGAAGACGACAGGGATCACCGCAACATTGTTACCCACATAACCTTGCATTCCCAGCCAGGCTCACTCACGTAATGCACAATGCTTGAGTGTCTAAATCTTCATGTGTAGCATTAAATCTTTACTAATCCGAGGGTATTTAACATCTTGATCTGGTTAATGCCTATCCAGTCGTCTGTTGAAGGTCAATATGTATGGAGACCCGACTCCCTGCTCAGGCAAGCTCTTCCATACATCCACAATAAACAGTAAAATAAAACTGTTTTGCATAAGGTGAGTTTGTGAAGTGTAGCCTCTGGTAATGCCGTTTTCTGGTAAAATTATTTTTAGAAGCATTTAAGACTGAACTCCTTGTATGTATTACGAGACAAACAATTGACATCAACAATCGGAACCCCAGAAAGAATCTCATTCCACACATATTTTACATCGCTGTTAGAATCCAGCATCGTTACCAGTCAATACCACAACCCTACACTCTCCAATATAAATACCTAGAAGACCTAATTTTTGTTAGAATAATTAAATTTTAAGTAAACACAACAATCTAAGTTTTTGCTTTATTGGGAAAAAGGGAATTGATGACGTACGTGTATAATAATAACTAGGGAATGAAAATTGATCCTATAGTAATAAATTCACTGCACTAACCTTCCTGACAGACAGAAGTCGTCACTCTCCTTGAACCTGGAATTCTTATTTTGTGTTGAGTATGATAAAGCGACTTGTATATACAGAATGACACTACCACTAAGAAATTCTCTAAATCGCGTAAATTACAGAATGTTATGTGACAAATTCCCAATGTTAATATTTTTTTGGTGGTATCGCCGAATAAGCTGTCATGTAATTGGTCTGCTGGCTTAGGTAACCCATCTTCTTAATAATACCGAAAATGTCTTCTTATAATTATATACTAAAGGGTTAATTGAGTCTTTAAATATAAATACTATAATTAAAAAATGCAATATATTCTTTTGTCACATGCGTTACCAAAGGAATATCTTGAAACTACAGTAATTAATATCTCACCAGAAAGGGTATGGCAATCACAAGATCACATAATATTTCCTTTTACAACTGCTCCTGAGTTCTCTAAACTGTGGTGGTGGGGAGGTAGCGAGGTCTATAGTACGCTGATTAGTCCACGCTGATGGAACTTCGGGCCACAGTCACCGCATAATGCGCTTTATATCAAAATCGGTCCTTGTAACACATCCCAGAGGCGAACCTTCAAATATGAAACATTTTACCCTTTAAAAACATAGTTCTATATGGTAACTGACCTTTAACCACCTCGGCTAGTTCCTTACTTATAAGGTCTTTAAGTAAAAGTATCAAAGAAAAATTTATTTCTATGAATGATATTTATGACTATGAATTCGCATGTTAAACTATTGTCCTATTTAACAAGTACTATAAGAATGATAGGAAACTAAAATCCATTGTGTCCACGAATGAAAACAAATTCCAATAGCAGTATTAACATCTGTAAGAAACGTGCACACATACACGGGCGAAACACATCTCATATTTGTCATCACCGCTTCCGTGATTCACCAGCCTTGTATCATATAACTAATGTGCATCTCTTGAACCAGATACACCTTATGTTTTTGTTACATTTACGAGTATGACCTAGTTACCTTTTATTCTTAACCTTTATTTACTATGAGTATAAAATTCTTGAACCTATTAAACCTTTACATTTATTCTGCTATTACATTTTGTTAATCTGCTAGTAACACATATTTTGAAAATTAAGTTTATTTATATTTATAAGGGGAAATGTTTATTAGATAGACGTAGATAGACGAAATTATGACGCAATAATATTCTGTCACAGAGGCCAGATTTCATTGCAGTAAGTATGTTTTATATATTAAATATTAAGCAGATCTATTCACATCTAGCTTAAGACCCAGAGTGTAATAAGGTTACCAGGTGGAAATCGTCTTAATATTACTTACACTCATATTCTAGAAGAAATATCTGATTCTGATACATCTTGTTCACCATACTGTGATGCAAGTCTTTGAGTCAACTAATTTGCTAAGGATCTTCAGAAGTAGAGCAAGAAAGCTTGGAGGCTCGGTGTATGACCAACCTTAAAGGAGTTAGTGTGGGAGTATACTGAGCAACAGTTAAATGTGCCAATGACAAGATGTTTTTGTTTTTGTTTTTCTGTAAATAAGTTGGAGTGTTTAACTATCCGCGACAAATGCGCCTGTGGATTTCATCGTAAAAAGAAAGTCTTGGCGCGAACTCAGATTCCTGTTGGTGATTGTATATAAGCGGAAATTCAGGGCCAGACAACTTTAGTCTTGTGAGGACTCGCAGTGGGTAGGTGGGTGTGCTGTGTTCTCTCCTACAGGCAAGAATTGTGCCACAGTCGTTTAGCCATCAGTTGAGCGCACTCCCGAGTAGTGCCGATAGAGTCATATACCACATCGTCTCTTACACACGTGCATTAGTGAATATTGTGACTTCATTGTAGATCACATATATAAAGTGAATTACTTTATGAAAAAGAAAAGCGCGGTGTTACGTCAGTGACTTATGATTATCACTTAATCATCTCAACGAAAAGTATCTGTTAAAGATTCGTATACTAACAAGAGAAACCTTGTGGATACGGTATTCATGTATTCGTAAACTGCATCGAAATAAATAATCGACTTCAAAAATAATGCCTATATGTGTTTCTTCCACTGAGTGTTGATGCTAGTTACTTCTTATTTGTGTCCTTGTATTTCACAGCATTCTGAACCCGATTCGAAGTCACAGTCGGTAATTATTTATGCTGATTCCATTGTGGGTTAACTATAAGAAGTTTTATGGAGACCGTTATATTAGTCTTAATCTACTGTAATATCATAAAGTCTTATATTTAATATCCGTAATTGTAAATTCCTTTTGTTGTTCAATTTCCTTTCCTGCATTTATTCGATATCTATAATTACGTTTCAAGATCTGCATCCTACAGCTGCATAATTTGTCAATAAAAAGCTATATTTCTTTCTTTTGCTGAGGCTTAAGGTAGACTAGAACACAATGCTCGTTGTCGGCTGAAGCATTCCTTAATGTCATCTTCCTAACACGTCATTAAGTTACAAGAATATAGATTACTTCGTTTTCGTTACGTTTTCATGATTTTCTTGTGTAATTCTTAATACCAAGTTTTTTTACTTGAAACTACTTGCTATCAAACAAAGGAGTTCAGTTAACACTGTGGGTATCTATACAACATAAATTGCTAAAGGATGAAAATTTATACAATATTCACACAAAACGTAAAGAATAATGTTTAAAATGAGAAGTTTAAAAACAGAAGAGTAAAATTACCCAGTCCTGTTACTTTAAATCATAAAAAAATATGAGAAAAATCGTCAGAATTGTTGGATTTGGTCATTTACGTATTATGAAAGGGAAATATTTTTGCTTAAAATTTGATACTTAGTATTATAAGGAGTCCATTTATAATGAGGTTACTTAGAATAAACCATTTTTTTTAACTCTAGACGGTATAGTCAAAATTGCGTGTAAATAAAATTATTGAAGAAATCAATATTTTGATTTACAATATAAACAACGGCACTAAACGCATATTTTTTCCTGTAGGTGATCATCTGCATTCATAACGAACCTCCACCATGTGTGACGAAGAGGATCAGGTAGCACTTGTGTGCGACAATGGCTCCGGCATGGTCAAGGCTGGCTTCGCCGGCGACGACGCTCCCCGCGCCGTATTCCCCTCCATCGTCGGCCGCGCCCGTCACCAGGGTGTGATGGTCGGTATGGGTCAGAAGGACGCCTACGTCGGTGATGAGGCCCAGAGCAAGAGAGGTATCCTGACTCTCAAGTACCCCATCGAGCACGGCATCATCACCAACTGGGACGACATGGAGAAGATCTGGTACCACACCTTCTACAATGAGCTCCGTGTTGCCCCTGAGGAGTCCCCAACAATGTTGACTGAGGCTCCCCTCAACCCCAAGGCCAACCGTGAGAAGATGACACAGATCATGTTTGAGTCCTTCACCATGCCTGCCATGTACGTGACCATCCAGGCCGTGCTGTCCCTGTACGCCTCTGGTCGTACCACTGGTCTGGTGTGTGACTCTGGTGATGGTGTCTCTCACATGGTCCCCGTCTATGAAGGTTTCGCTCTCCCTCATGCCATCCTTCGTCTTGACCTGGCTGGTCGTGACCTGACCAACTACCTCATGAAGATCATGACTGAGCGTGGCTACTCCTTCACCACCACCGCTGAGCGTGAGATCGTTCGTGACATCAAGGAGAAGCTTTGCTACATCGCCCTCGACTTTGAGAATGAGATGAATGTGGCTGCCGCTTCCTCATCTCTGGACAAGTCCTACGAACTTCCTGACGGTCAGGTCATCACCATCGGCAACGAGCGTTTCCGTGCTCCTGAGGCTCTCTTCCAGCCTTCCTTCCTGGGTATGGAATCTGCTGGTGTTCACGAGACTGTACACAGCTCCATCATGAGGTGCGACATTGACATCAGGAAGGACCTGTTCGCCAACATTGTCATGTCTGGTGGTACCACCATGTACCCTGGTATTGCTGACCGCATGCAGAAGGAAATCACTGCTCTGGCTCCTTCCACCATCAAGATCAAGATCATTGCTCCTCCCGAGCGCAAGTACTCCGTATGGATCGGTGGCTCCATCCTGGCCTCTCTGTCCACCTTCCAGACCATGTGGATCACCAAGGAGGAGTACGACGAGTCCGGCCCCGGCATTGTCCACCGCAAGTGCTTCTAAATATTTCTGCACATTTAGATTATTTATAAAACTACCTGGAGTGCTTAACGAATTAATTTTATTCACCATGTTACGATATATGGAAGGTTACCACCAAAATGTTTAATAAAAATAATTTTCTTTATGTTCTTTCATTACTACATTCAGCCCAAACAATATTTTTCTCTGTGAAATATTACTAGAAAACAATAGGGGTATATCTTTGCCAATATAAATATGTCTTTGTAATAAGGCCTATTGACTGTTTTTTTTTCAGTTGAAACAAGGTGCTAGATATAAAGGCATATTCAGAAACAAGTTTTCTCTATATTTTTATCATTCATTCATTCTTACTGTTGTAAATTATGCGAACTGTTATGGTTTATTTAGCCAGAAGAACACAGATACAGAGTCGATTAAAAATCATAATATTAACATGGCTGAGCCAGTTGAACACCTGAGCTCTCTTGAAGGCACCTGATAATTATATACTGTACAATTATCTCAAAGAAGTATCATGTAACATTTAGTACACATAGCATGGTGGTAATAAGAACATATCACAATGTTACCACGGTTATCACTTCGATATTAAATTTTTATTTTTTTAATTTTTTTTTTACATTTACTGTATATTAAAAGCATATACATAATTTACAGTGGAATTTGTATGTATATTATGTATGCTGTATGTATATTATATATGCATATTATGTATGTGCTCCATTTATATACATTATTTATTCAGCCTAGCTAGCAGCGTGTGGCAATGTCCCACACGCTTAATTAATGTGCCTGGCGACATATGGAAGCTGCTAATGTATCACTTACCACATGTCGCCCGAAAGGCTAGTTGACCCCCAGACAGAGTAAGGAGCGCCACCTCCCGTGTGTATCTCTGTTTATCCAGTAAATAGAACCTACGAAAACTCTACAGGTGTTTGTGTTCGCTCCTGTAGATAGAACTTGATGCCCAGAACACATGCAGAATTGAAAAACATAAATATGATGAGGGAAGCAGTTCAACATGGGTTGTATTAAGGTGGAACAAGAGGACAGAGCTGTCAGGATTATGTCTAGTTGGCAAATATATTTATTGCAGTGGTAATTTCTATCTATCTACATGACAATTTCTGATAAAACGCTTTTGGTGGTACAATAAAAGCAGGTATATAAAGTAGGTATTTCAAAAAAATATTAATACTTAGACAAGAGATATTTTGTAAGAGATGATTTAATGGAAAGGAGCTTAGCGTTTGCTCCGATGTGTGGGGGTAAGTTGTTTTACACCTTCACACCATGATATTTTATGGAGGTCTGGGACTGAGAAGGGCGCATGAGGGGTGGACTTAGTAGCTCTGGGTGCCTTAAGTTGTATCTCTGATTATTTCGGAACTGGAAATAATTGTTGTGAAGCAAGTGATTGATAGATTTGCAAACAAACTGGGCACAGAAGTAGGTGTTAATATCCTCGAATTTTAACATTTTCAATTTAGCAAAATGTGCATTTGTGTGATCAGTTTTTTTTTCAAGTAGGTCATTGTGTTGAAGGTTTAAGACTGTGGAAATATGGTAATAAAAAAGCTATGTCATTTGGAGACCCTATGATATGGCGGGAGCCTAAAAGTAATGGCGATGACTGTTATTTTTGCTCTGTGAAGATAGAGGGAGGGATATAATGCAGAAAATAAACAAGGAATCATTTATCACAACATTCCATCTACCGTGAGACCAGTGCCACATGGTCCTGAGGTTCCAGTCCCCATTCCGCCAGATGTGTTGCAGTCCGTGTCATCAGAATCTGACCGTGATTCATCGTCAGATAACGGAAGTGATGTTTATTAACTTGAGGATATTAGTGATATTGAGCAAAGGGGCATATTTTTCATGGTATAGACAACGTGAACAAGAACTAGTTCTTTTTTTTCAGAGGAAGGCTCCTTGGTTTATTGTAATAATGTGTCTGCTTTAATTAACCATTTTGGCATTACCTATACAGCTACTGAATGGAGGTTGTTCATTGATTCTTCAAAAACAAGTCTCAAAGGAGTTTTACTTCATAATGGAAATGTAATTTCAACAAGTCCTGTGGCTAACTCAGTTCATCTTAAGGAAACTTTAGAAAATTTGCAGATACTTCTGGAGAAAGTTCATTATAAAGATCATGGTTGGTTGGTTGGTTTGTGGAGATTTCTAAGTCATTGTTTTGTTGCTTGGTCAACAGAGTGGATACACGAAAATGCCATGTGTTTTGTGTGAGTGGGACAGCAGAGCAAGACGTGAACATTGGGACAAAAACACCGGCCACCTAGACAGGCTCTTGTGCCAGGTTCAAAAAATATTCTACATGAACCATTGACTGACCCTAAAAAATTGGTGTTGCCTCCTCTGCATATTAAATTGGGGTTAATGAAACAATTTGCAAATGCCCTAGACAAGGAAAGTGGTTGATTCAGATACATATGCAGGGAATTTCCATCAGTCACAAATGAAAAAATCAAAGCTGGCATTTTCGTGGGCCCTCAAATCCGTTAATGTTGAACCACCAATTTGAAGAGTCGATGAGCCAGTGTGAGAAAGAAGCATGGAATAGTTTCAAGAATGCCGTGTATGGTTTTTTAGGCAATAGAAAAGATTTAAACTATCAAAACATTGTTGAAGGTATGTTGAATAACTTAAAAACATGGATTGCAATATGAGTGTAAAAGTGCATTTCTTATATTCCCATCTTGAGTATTTTCCTGAAAATTTAGGAAGTTTAAGTGAAGAGGAAGGTGAAAGATTTCACCAGGACATTAAGGAAATGGAAAAGAGGGATCAAGGAAGGTGGAATGTGAACATGATGGCAGACTACTGCTGGATGCTGAAGAGAGATTGTGCCAGTGAAAAGATTGACAGAAAATCGAAAAAAAAGTTTCACCCATCCTAGAAGCCTAATATCATGTTCATACATATTCATATATATCATTTCTTTATGTATTTGCAGGCAAATAGCCTTAATCACAATAATCTTTAGGTTTAGTTAACTTTGAAGTTTACTGTATTGTATCATTTTTATTGTATTGTCATATTTGTATGTTGTATTTGTTTATGTATAAGTTATATTAACTTGTCTTATTGGTAATAAAGTGTGACGTGATAGAGCAAAACAAAGTTTTTTTTAAATCCTTGATAAAAAACAAATCAGAATCACGTCTCAGTTTTAAAACATCATTCAGCTTTTCTTAAAATGCAGACCGGTACTCATCCGCATGTCTGTCACAGTTTTTTTTCGTCAGTTGTAAGATTTATTCGGACTGTTGACAGCTGCCAACTGAACTATTTTTTGTTTTTAAGTTGTATTACAATAAATATGTGGCGCCCACTTCCCGATTGTTTTGAGTGCTAATTAATCTCTTCATTACGATGTCTTCTTATTTATTTTGTTTTGGTTAGCGCCTTTATTCAATTGGGGAAGTTCCATCTCGTAGTTAAGAAGTTAAACAAATCTTCGCTGTTTCTGCAAGATATAGACTCAAACATATTCATAGTCTATCTGTTCCTAAATGCCCCCTTTTGCCCCATCTCTTCTTATTAGAACTTTAGTAATTTCATCTGGCTAGCGTAGACGATTACACTCAGCTGAGGAAACCCGTTGGTATGGTCAAAGTGTAATCTCTCCCAACTGATATACAGTTTCCGTCCTCACCCCCAGTACCACCCCCCCCCCACAGAAAGACACCTTTTCCGACACACCCTCCACTCTCCCTCCCTCTCACTAGCGAATGTTTCGAATGCTTCAGATTTCAAGGGTCATACTTCAGAGAGAGAGAGAGGATTGGCAACGCTAAGTGGTAAATGCGGGAGTGGAGCCAACAGTAAACTCGTGCCTCCATTTCCATCCTTAAAAATTCAACGGTGATTCTATCCCCTTCTAGTACCCTACTATTCTGCAGCGTTCTTACAATAGTTTCACCTCCTTGTTATTCAACACTTTATCTCCTTTTACTCTGACACTATGTAATCATATCCGAAACAAGATAAACTACCTTTCTCTCCTCGGTTTGATTTAGTAATTGCTGAAAATATCCTTCCAATCTTCCTATTACTTCCTATCTTTCAACAATGTATTCTCCCTTTCATTCTTAAATGCTAATTTCATGTGTTATTTTCTGGGTTTCTCACTCCTTTCGCATCACTTCAAAATTACTTATTAATTTTAAAACCTTCTAACAACCGTTCTCTCCATTTGTCATACGGTACACGTAGGCCGCGGGAGAACAGTTTCCTGTGCGCCGAGACAGTGTAGGCAAACAGTAAGGAAACTTGACCAAAGATAGCCGACGAAGCTATCAAGTGGTTATTTCCAGGAGGGTCCTTTGCTGAGGCTTAAAATGCATCCACAGAACATATATTTTGTCTCCAACAGGTAATCATTAAAAGAAACGCCAGTCTAGTGCACGCGGCGGCCTTTACCAGAGTCGAGACCTTGTACCACATTACGTCTTGTCGATCACATGTTAGCGACAAAATATGCGTTCCTGTGGCCGCAACTTGATGCTTGGTCTCTACTCAGTAATAGTATGTCTACAGGAGTATTAGTGAAATTGTATTTAATAGAATTCAACAAGCATTACATTGCTCTTTGTTTTAGAACAGGTAACTCGCCCGCTATGGTCTCGATTAAGTCGGAGAAACAAATGGAGAAGTGTATATGCGGGTGTAGAGCATTATTTTCAGAATAAACTCTGGTACACTAAGTAATAACCGACTTACTCTATGTTTAAATTATGCTTTTAAGTCACCCTAAATATCGGTGCTGGGCTGAATATTCCTGAGATTAACCGTTTAGGATAAGAAAACATCTTGAGAATTGTACAGTTAAACTTTTGACTGATTGCATGGTGTGATTATAAACCAGAACCTTGTGATCCTGACAGAACAATAAAATTCAGTGAGACGCGAAAATTCGTCTAAAGTACCGTAATCACAATATGCCATCATTTTATTATAAAAAAAATAAGAAAAATCTTAAATAAGATTCAGCAACAGATGGCGATAACTCCATGGTGCATACCTACAGTTATTAATGAATCTCATCCATAAACGCTTTCACTGTATATACATCTCTGTGAACTTACTGGAAAGGGTCATCTTCCGGAGTTGTGTTCATGATTAAACATTGCATGATGCACAATACACAAGTGACTGTAGAACATGAGTAAGTCATCAATATCAACTGAAGTGATTAAGACATGCCTGAGTCTATATGTGATCATCGTATGTTAGAACAGTTACTTGGAAAACTCCAATAGATTAGCAGCGGCCCGGCATAAATCGAAGCACATTACTAAAAAACGGGGAACAATTTCGATAAGTGAACAGATTTTATTAATGACTTCATCTCGGAGAAGTTTTTGAATATGACTTTTTTTATTTTTCAGGATGCCGATGAAGCCACTGACCAAATATATCAAGTGTTTTTACCACAGAAAGACATTCTTAAAATGTTTAGATGAACAAAGACGACCAACACAACATAACCAGCGTAAAGATTGAAATGTGGTATACAGTATTTATATGTTTTTGATAAGGTAATAACCAAAGATTGTTTCTGGGAGACATTGTGCTTCATGCCACAGAAGGAACCCAACTATGCAAATTCAAGTCTCAATTCTCTCAAGCTATTACTCGACTGCATTTGTGAGGTGAGGTAACACTGGCAAGAGGCGATGTCATTTACTTAAGATAAAGACACAACCTCAAGAATCTGCCAGATGCCATTACAATGAAATATAATTAATAATGGACCCAAAAGTCTACCCTATGAAACGACTGAGACGACCATGATGGGCATTACTAAGATACTCACTACGGCAACTCTTTGGGTCCTGTTTTAAAATTCAATTGAAATTATAAAAAAGTGTACTAATTCCTAAGGTCCTAACTTTACAGTTCTGGGTGGTCAATGCAGCACTAAAGCCTATATGCACAAGGCGATATTCAAACCCCTTAAGCAAGTGCTGACTTACGTTTACGACTGATATAGTACATAAAATTCTATCACGCGAACCATTTGGCTGGATGAGATTGGTTTCTATCGCTTACTTGCTAAAGGAGATGAAAGAAGTCATTCAAGTTTTATTGTTTGAAATAACTGGGATTAAATAAACCGGTCAGTAATCGGCGGGAATAAGAATGGCATTTTCCTTTACTAGTGGATTATTATGATAGTCAATTCTCCAAGATAATGGAAGGTTGCCACTTTTATAAGCTTCCTAAAATAACACGTTCTCTACACCTGTGTTGAAAATACCTTGAAAGCCGTACTACTGACCACGACGAATGCGGTCATGTTTGAGTGGATTAGGTGTACGATGCCCTGGCACTACCGCAGATGCCAATTGGTTTTTGTATATAAAGGGGATATCGTGTTCAGATGACTCCAGTCACGCCAAGACTCACCTGGGATAAGTTGCTAGTGGTGAGTTCTCAAGCGAGGAGTGATCGTGTCCTTAATAATTCGTCAATTTATTAGTGCTCTGTGTGTGTGTGTGTGTGTGTGTGTGTGTGTGTGTGTGTGTGTGTGTGTGTGTGTGTGTGTGTGCGTGTGCGTGTGCGTTATCGATTTTGTCAAGAAAAGTAACATAACAGTGCTGTCAGAATGAACACCATAATGCGTTTCTGAGCCATGCGTTGTGGATTATCTAAAACCATCTTCTATTTAGTATGAAGATAATACCATTCTCTTAATATTTGCACCACTAAGAAGAAACTACCAATAGACTTGTAAACAGACTCAAGAAACCAGAGTTAAATATTTCTGACCCTTTCTGTGATAAGATTCATATATTTTCGATTTTCTACATAAATAGTGTGTGAATAAGTTTCAGTGCATTTCGGTCTTACTTTTACATTTCCTAAATTCGAATTTCTAATCTTGCCTAAAGTATCACTGTAATAGATACAGTCAACAATGGCAAAGTAAAATTGTTCTAAAATATTTAAAACTCTTTATCATCAGTAGCAGTATTAGAAAACTAATGGTTTTCAGATATTATTTTCTTATAGTTACAATTGTATTAGTGTGTGAAATCTAACACACTTTTGTAGGTATATCAGCAAATTTTGCATACCGGTAATAACAAAAAACGAAATATTTGACTATGAAACTAGGAATCTGCAAATGCTATTTATCTTTGCCACATTGAAACACCGTAAGGTCACGCTATTGCAGTTGTGTTTGAATAATACCTTGTTTAATAGTACCTTATCATGTCAGTATTTCTGTAGAGTGATTACTTTCACGCCCGGTCATATCATTATACTGAAATAATGAAGACAAAAAAAAAGATGTATTACAATTTAATGTATGTTTTTCATTTACTAGATAAGAGTGTTTGCCTGAAAAAAAGGGGAGAAAACATTTCTTGTTGTTTTGGCTGGAATTATGAAATGTTCCCAAACCCGCCTCTTGAGTAATACAACTAAGAAAAATTTGAGTGTCTGCTGTTCTTGTTTATAAAAATGGAATAAAATATCAGCGGCCGAAAATATTAACGTCAGCACAAAAAACGTCCTTAATGAACTTCAACAAATGAACTAGAGAAACACCACAAAGACATATTTGAAAACTCTTATTTAATAAATGATTTCTAGAAATGTCACTGAACGAATGAAATCTAATAAAAGTGTTATGACATTCATTATTTGCCTTAAAAACAAATATGGTTAACTGGTATATTATATCATGTACTTAGGGACACGAAATGAAAGAGCTACGCACGGTGACAACAGTGAAACAAAGATAAACGATTTAAATAAATAAAAGTAGTTTAGCTTTTTTTGTTTGTAATATGTTAAGCTGCATTTGCAAAAGAAAGTCGTGATGATGCTAACAATACACTACAATTCTTTTAGGTACTCCACTGCATCTATAATCAACCACCACCATGTGTGACGACGAGGATGCGACCGCTCTGGTAGTGGACAATGGCTCCGGCATGGTCAAGGCTGGCTTCGCCGGCGACGACGCTCCCCGCGCCGTATTCCCCTCCATCGTCGGCCGCGCCCGTCACCAGGGTGTGATGGTCGGTATGGGTCAGAAGGACGCCTACGTCGGTGATGAAGCCCAGGCCAAGCGAGGTATCCTCACTCTCAAGTACCCCATCGAGCACGGCATCATCACCAACTGGGACGACATGGAGAAGATCTGGTACCACACCTTCTACAATGAGCTCCGTGTTGCCCCTGAGGAGTCCCCAACAATGTTGACTGAGGCTCCCCTCAACCCCAAGGCCAACCGTGAGAAGATGACACAGATCATGTTTGAGTCCTTCACCATGCCCGCCATGTACGTGACCATCCAGGCCGTGCTGTCCCTGTACGCCTCTGGTCGTACCACTGGTCTGGTGTGTGACTCTGGTGATGGTGTCTCTCACATGGTCCCCGTCTATGAAGGTTTCGCTCTCCCTCATGCCATCCTTCGTCTTGACCTTGCTGGTCGTGACCTGACCAACTACCTCATGAAGATCATGACTGAGCGTGGCTACTCCTTCACCACCACCGCTGAGCGTGAGATCGTTCGTGACATCAAAGAAAAACTTGGCTACATCGCCCTCGACTTCGAGAATGAGATGAATGTGGCTGCTGCTTCCTCATCCCTGGACAAGTCCTACGAACTTCCTGACGGTCAGGTCATCACCATCGGCAACGAGCGTTTCCGTGCTCCTGAGGCTCTCTTCCAGCCTTCCTTCCTGGGTATGGAATCTGCTGGTGTTCACGAGACTGTACACAACTCTATCATGAGGTGCGACATTGATATCAGGAAGGACCTGTTCGCCAATATTGTTCTGTCTGGTGGTACCACCATGTACCCTGGTATTGCTGACCGCATGCAGAAGGAAATCACTGCTCTGGCTCCCTCCTCCATCAAGATCAAGATCATTGCTCCTCCAGAGCGTAAGTACTCCGTCTGGATCGGTGGCTCCATTTTGACCTCTCTGTCCACCTTCCAGACCATGTGGATCACCAAGGAGGAGTACGACGAGTCCGGCCCCGGCATTGTCCACCGCAAGTGCTTCTAAATTTTTCATGAATAATCTTCTTCTTTTTATGTTCAAGACGGTTAATGCACTGAATATTTTAAGGTAATTGGACAACAACTTGACATTTCCGACTTTAAAAATAAAATATTGATTGAATTGGATTTTTCACTTATGCCGTTACACTTCTTTTGTCTTTGGAGTATAGTAATACTAAACTATATGTCAACATGAACAGAACATTAACATGATCTCTGTCTTCTGTACACAAATTATTGCCCAAACTTGACTTTTTTATATGTTGAACTGAGTGCACACACATACACACAAAAACAGTCCTCAGTTCGTATGGAGTGAGGACGTACTTGGCGTCACTCTGTGGCAGCCTGGCTCAGGCCTGTTGACCCTCATCCACCTGTTTTCCCCATAACTCCTCATCTTCATCAGGACATGCCCATACCCTTCCAACATGAATACAGTGCAAGGATTGATGAACAATCTACTACTGTTACGAAGGTGACAATTTCAACTAGAAAATAATGGACAATGGTAACGACCAACGTAGACCTCATAACCACTAGTGAGGTCCACCACCAACACCAGGCGAAAAATGAAGTGTCCCAGCATCACCAGGTAGGGAATGAGTACTCATATTAACATCAAATGAACATACTGTAGACAATCATGGTTATAATCAGAGTACGGTACATATAAACGATAAACGAATAACTTCCTACATAACCTAACTTAACCTGATTTAATAGAACAAATTTACAAATGTACAAATTTATTTCCATTGTGATATAGCTATGAAAATAAAATTTATCCCTGTATGGCAAAGTCAGTTGTCCTTTTGATGGATGGATATGATAACCAAAATACACACACACACACACACACTATATATATATTTATATATGTATATATATATATATATATATATATATATATATATATATATATATATATATATATATATATATATATATATATATATATATATATATATATGTGTATATATATATATATATATAGTGTGTGATCGATGAATGGCATACATGCGTGTACAGTATGTGTTGAAAATGCTGCAAGAGTAGAAATACTTCTAATAGTTGCTAACGTTCAGACCTACGATACATAACAATTAATACTA
This sequence comes from Homarus americanus, assembly GCF_018991925.1. Lineage (NCBI taxonomy): Eukaryota > Metazoa > Arthropoda > Malacostraca > Decapoda > Nephropidae > Homarus > Homarus americanus. Next base: position 7,189,360 of record NW_024749657.1, read on the forward strand.
TGCATGAAGTATTGGATGCTCCAGAGTCATGCAGGACCTCTCAGAGATAGTTATGGAGATTCAGGAGTCTAAAATGAAACCACAAGTAATCTTATATAAGTGCACAGTGAGACAACAAAGTGGGGGGAAAAAATCTTACATAGCTACTAACGGGTCTATAGGCCAGTGAAGGGCACCCTAGCTAATGAGCGGCCCTCCATCACCTCAGTGGGCCACATGAGTGGCCCTCCTTCACCTTAGTGGGCCACATGAGTTGGTCCTCCATCACTTCAGGGGACTGCAAGATTGAAATCTGGTATGTGCACTATGACACCATGAATAAGCTTAAGCGTATTTAATCCAGGTCCAATATTTCATAACGAATTATAGAAAATTTCTTCATTCAAGTGTTAATAAAACTGTTACCAAATTGAATAAAGACGAAAGCTAAGGTGCTTCGTTGTTTCCAAAGCACACGGTCACTTTTGTGTCCAGATTTCAGTTTCTAACTAAAAAGTGCCTGAGATGTTACCCTGACAAGCAAGAGAACAAACAAACCTACCAACCACTGGGTACTGTAACTCCCTTACGTGCTTCGATCGGCACTTGGAGAGGGAATGGAGCCGGCGGTGTACAACATTTATATACGCTCATTATACAACACGTCATAGGTAAGCTCTCCCATAACCACCAGCAGTAGCACACTGCCCTGCTTTTGGAGGCTGAAGTCTGAAGCGTGGATCATGCAGAGTGCCACACTAAAACAATAAATTGACCTACTGTATGTGTGAATCTTCTTATATCAAAGGATTAAGCCAAATGAATTAGGGAAATATTAATAAACATCCCTCAGAATTACAGAAAAGCCTAATAAAAAGAATGGTTCAGATGGTTCAGTCGTTGTGCTTCTTGTATGATTCGTTCACGTGTGTGGCAACAGTCAAACAAAAGCTAATAGTAATATTTGTAGATTTAATGGTTGTGCCCGTACCCTAAAACATCACCCTAGCACAGTTCCGCGGCGATGGAACTTAAACTTTGTGTTTTGAACCGGGCACGACTTTGCAAATGAAGCAGAAAATATGGCTTTCTATAATAAAATTTAGATTTTTTTTTAACAACGGACTTATTTCTCAAATGAGATGAAACTTAGTATATATACAGAGTAAAGATACATATTGGAAAAATCAAACCAATAATAATAATAATAATGATAATAATAATAATAATAATAATAATAATAATAATAATATATCGTCAACTGGTCCCCTTAAAAGACACTGAATTCAATTTGTATAAGGGGGCCCCAGTTTCCCAACCCTGCTATAAAGTATGGACATAATCAACATGGGTTTATTACATAACGGAAAAACTTTTGTTAAGCCACCTTGAAATCTTTTTTTTTGTCAGTAACGAAAATTAGCAGAGTGTAATTTTTATGCGGCTTCTTTTACAAGGGAGGGGGGGATATTCTTAACCACAGCTAAATGTGTCAGTGAAGTACGTCTCTGTTTGTGTGGTCGGTGCTATGGCCCGTTCTGCTATCCCAGCTGAATGCGTGGGAGGATATCCGAGACTGGGGAAAATGTTAAAAATCTTGGCGCGACTGCAATGCCGGCTTGGATTTTTATATATAAAGGTTGATTCGACGCCAAACGGCTTTAGTCACAAGACGACTCAACACGGGGTAGGTGTTTTGGTAAGCTCCCTCTTGCTGACAGGAGTGCTATTGTCGTGCTACTGGTGGTCACAACCGTACAAGCGATGCTGCACTGTCTCACTTGGTGATAAGTTACCTGCCTTCTGCATCGCATTGTGAACTTTTACGTTATCTTATCTTCAATATTATGTGTCTGTGTGATGAGACTTTCGGAGAAATACTTTTTGTCCGATTTGTTTACGGCTATCACGTCGCATACTGTGTTCTTGAAAATAATGTGAATTTAATAACAGTTTTAAATTTCAATCAACAATAATGACAGGACAAACTATATGTAATATTTAAATGAATTTTGGGTCAGTTTTCCTGAAACAATTGATTACTTGATCTCCCGTGTGTAGGTAAAACATATGTTTTCGACTTAAACTTTGTAAAGCTTTACTAAACAGTCACTGTCAGATGAAACAAAATTCTATAAATATCATCTTTAACATACCAAGTGAATTTAGTTTATAGCTGGAATATGCAAGTTACACTGTTTTCATTTTGAACACTAATGATCCAACGTGTTCTTGTAGCAGCAAATCTAGTGAGACAAAGCTTGGCATAACGGTCACCGTGCTCGCCTCACCAGCGAGTGGATTCGGGTGCCACCCGAGAACAGGCTGAAAAAAATATGGGCAAGTTTCTTTAAACCATTCACCTCTGCCTACCCAGCAGTAATTGGGAACTAGGACATTAATCGATTGGCGCCTCGTGTTCTACGATAATGCTCAGCCAGTGCAGTTAGCGAATTGTTCGATCCTCTTCGACTGTGCCTTGAAATTTGGTCATACAGCTCGTTAACTTAACTTAATGTGGATGTTGTCTCATACTTAGGTGGCCCTAAACGCTGGCCAGCATTGGATCCGAGGAAAGACTATCACCTCCTTTTCTCTCTCCATATATAAATGCTTGGTTGCCCCTCTTGCTCGAGGACAGCCGACCATAGGTACACCTAGGTGACAATTTGCTGAAAGCATAGAAGCTGTCGCCAACACAACAATCATACCCTAAGTTATCGAGCTGTATGACTTGACGCCAAGGAGTAATCCAAGAAGGCTGTACAAGTCGCCAACTGCACTGGCTAACCATAATCTCGACACGTGATTCACCAATCGATTATCGTATAAGTCCCCAATTACTGTTGGACAGACAGAGGCAGACGACGTACTGAAACTTGTCCATAGTTTCGCCCTGCCCGGGATCAAACCCGGATCCACTCTATTGCAAGGAGAGTATAATTATATATATATGCAAATAAATCACTGTATGAGCGCGTGATCCATATATATGCTGATAACCACATAGGAAAAAGAAAACACGAAGTTCCCAAGCGCTTTCGTGTAATTCACACATTCAGAGGTGAATACAATTTTTCATCCCTGAAGATGTGAATTTGACGAAAGCGCTTGGGAACTTCGTATGTTTTCTTGTTTCCTATGTTGTTATCAGCACACACACACACACATATACATAGCAGTCTAAATTCAAGGGAACTAACAAAATGGTTTTGTTTTCAGGTTTATCAATTGTAGGACCAACTCATAACGCACCACCACCATGTGTGACGACGAGGATCAGGTAGCACTGGTGTGCGACAATGGCTCCGGCATGGTCAAGGCTGGCTTCGCCGGTGACGACGCTCCCCGCGCCGTCTTCCCCTCCATCGTCGGCCGCGCCCGTCACCAGGGTGTGATGGTCGGTATGGGTCAGAAGGACGCCTACGTCGGTGATGAGGCCCAGAGCAAGCGAGGTATCCTCACTCTCAAGTACCCCATCGAGCACGGCATCATTACCAACTGGGACGACATGGAAAAGATCTGGTACCACACCTTCTACAATGAGCTCCGTGTTGCCCCTGAGGAGTCCCCCACAATGTTGACTGAGGCTCCCCTCAACCCCAAGGCCAACCGTGAGAAGATGACACAGATCATGTTTGAGTCCTTCACCATGCCTGCCATGTACGTGACCATCCAGGCCGTGCTGTCCCTGTACGCCTCTGGTCGTACCACTGGTCTGGTGTGTGACTCTGGTGATGGTGTTTCTCACATGGTCCCCGTCTATGAAGGTTTTGCTCTCCCTCATGCCATCCTTCGTCTTGACCTGGCTGGTCGTGACCTGACCAACTACCTCATGAAGATCATGACTGAGCGTGGCTACTCCTTCACCACCACTGCTGAGCGTGAGATCGTTCGTGACATCAAGGAGAAACTTTGCTACATCGCCCTCGACTTTGAGAATGAGATGAATGTTGCTGCTGCTTCCTCATCCCTGGACAAGTCCTACGAACTTCCTGACGGTCAGGTCATCACCATCGGCAACGAGCGTTTCCGTGCTCCTGAGGCTCTCTTCCAGCCTTCCTTCCTGGGTATGGAATCTGCTGGTGTTCACGAGACTGTACACAGCTCCATCATGAGGTGCGATATTGACATTAGGAAGGACCTGTTCGCCAACGTTGTCATGTCTGGTGGTACCACCATGTACCCCGGTATTGCTGACCGCATGCAGAAGGAAATCACTGCTCTGGCTCCCTCCACCATCAAGATCAAGATCATTGCGCCTCCCGAGCGTAAGTACTCTGTATGGATCGGTGGCTCCATCCTGGCTTCTCTGTCCACCTTCCAGACCATGTGGATCACCAAGGAGGAGTACGACGAGTCCGGCCCCGGCATTGTCCACCGCAAGTGCTTCTAAATTCCATATGCATTATTTTGATATATTTTATGTACTCCTCATTTCTGAGAGACACGTGAAGTATACTTGAGAACTGTGTACAACTACTGTGAAATGTATGATTGGTTAATAAAAAAAAAGTACTATTGATTTTTTGTTTGTCGTGTAATTTCATTTTATTACTTAGATATACACATGGAAGTTAATAAAAGCTTAATTGATCTACACCTGAAAACTGCAGGCTTATGAGAATGAAAATTCATATAGGGAGTTATACTCACTGTTGTGATTATCGAGAGACGAACGTTTGTATATCCAGTGTTTTGAAAATTTATTGAGGGTAATTTACCATTAAAGTAACAGTACTGGAAGGAATGGAGGATACTCATGGGGGGTACATGAAGTGAGGAAATAAAGCTGGAGAAATGAATACACGTATAGATGTAGAGTTTGTCAGGGAGGGAAATCGAGGACACGAAGCTCCACTCCAGGTTTGGATATATGAATATAACTTTAGTGATGGAACTTCAACTCTTCTGGTGGGAGGTGAAAATATTAACTAAAGAAGAAATCGTTCCTGGTTATAAAAAATCAATTGTATTCACATTTAGACTTATTAAACGTTTCAATCACCTATTTCAGGAACACAGAGAGCCCGAAAGAAGTGTATATTTTTAATCTAGTACAGTATATAATTATATTCAAAGGTACGTATGTATAGTAATCGATATGAACAACACAAGGACAGTATGCAACTAGTTTTCATTTCGGTTGATTTTAATCATTGTATTTTTTTTTAATAAATGAAGCTGGACGTAATGACATACATGATGGCAAACGCGAAGACACGAAGACGAAACAGGGAAACAACCGTATTGAGGTCATTAAAACTCAGTCTCTGTAGCTGAATAAAAAAGCTGTACAAATTAACCGGTCTACAATAGTGGCAAGTTGATCAATACCTTTAGCTCTAAGGGTACATTTGCTTCTGAATTCTTATATGCTGAAGAGTTAAATGGTATATTTAACTACTTGCCTGTTTGATAAAGAAATCATTGTATACTAATTTTATAATTGAAATACTCTCAGAAGTACTACCAGCATACGGAACTCTAAAAATGCTATACGTAATTGAAACTGTATAGACAAGATGAAAATAAAGAAATTACGATATATCTTCTCCCTCTTAAAAAGAATTTTATTCATGTAAGATTCCTGGGATCATTTGGCCAAAATTTTAACTTTCTTCTTTAACTTTCTTAACTATATACTAGCACATACGGGGGAGTACATCTAGCCAAAATTGTCTGAGGAGTTAAGTTATGGGTAAAGGAAACACCTGATCATCTAGACAGCTGTTGAAATAAAAAAATATTTATATTCTGTTACACAAGTTATTCGTAAGATAGAAGCAAAGGGTTCAATCATATACACGCGCCTTTCTCCATCGCATTAACTCTCATTTTATACAGAACTGAGTTCCGTAAAAGTGAGGATTTTAAGTCTTGCAATTCACTATGGATGAACACATAAAAGTGGAGGGTGGGGCTGGGTGTGAAATAGCAATATATGTGTTCAAATTAATCCTATGGCAATATTGTTGATTCAGTAATACTATTAGTTTTCAATCCCTCATGCTAAATTCCGCCTCACCTCATCATCATCATCCCCAACGTCAGTAAAATCTTGATTTTCTCTATTGTCACTGATGTTACCAGCAATAATCTCGTAATAGTACTATAAACTTTATGGTGACTGTTAGTAAGTCCTATATAAAATAGTGTTATTTTTCCATTTGGTAATTTTGTTTGGGGGAACATCCTCAAATAAAGTAGTTCCATATCGCATTGTTCTTAGAAAACAAAATAATCAAAAACAATACAAGGTTTAGTGTATAGTAGTTCCATAGTATTGCATAAACTATAAAAAATATCTTATAATTTTTAATGGGTTTGATTAATTTATTTAAAGCCTTTCATAGTTAGTTCCAGAATCCCTCACAACTCCTTGGATGTCATTCTTCAGTTTCTACTGAATAAGTATCTATACGCCTTCTCAATGCCAGCTTTCACTCTCTTGGGAGTAAAATATATCGCCTGCTTCTTACACTGTTCTCTGTATCTCACTTCATGTAATAAAAAGATGATCTACTTTTTTAGTTATTCTTGCGTCCGACAAATGAAGATCGTATGGTTGGTCGTAGAGTCTTGGCCAGAGAAGAGGGCCATGGGACAAGAGGCAGCCATGTGCGAATTGACGATAAACATATATAAGGTATGTTATAGCCGGGTGTGGTAGCAGTGCTTCTCGATGATGTTAATAATGCAACATTTGATAATCGTTTATACAACATCAGGAACATTCTTCCTTCTCACAATTATTAGTTGTAGTCTGATGTGTGACGTAACTTATTGTAGCTAAGTCTTTAAAGACATCAGCCGTTGAAGTACAGACATTTGATGTTGCGCCACATGAATTAAAAACTTCGTACCTTGAAGTCTTGATCGAATTCTCAAGGTTTGCGACAGTGAGCTTGTCTGTACAAATAGAGCTTCTACGAGAAACGATTTCTGCTCACACGAGTTTCTACTAAAGAATGAGAATAAACAATAAATGATGGGATAGTGTGTGTGTGTGTGTGTGTGTGTGTGTGTGTGTGTACCCAAGTCATTTTAATTGAATTAGCACACTTGAAGAAACACAAAAAAACCACATAAAAAAATACTGTTCCTTTCAAAATAGCTCACCGGCCATGTGACAAAAGAATGTCCAAACTCTCTCCACCTTCTAACACTTAAAACTGATCTTTCCACCTTGTTTTATACTTGCTCATAGCTCGTGTCATCCACCTCTGAATTATAGATTAATTTTACCTATCTTTTACTTATCATACTCCTAATACTGTACCTCCTAACAACCTTGGCTAACCTGGTCACCTGCCCTATCGTACACTCTCTTCATCTCTACGCTGCCTTCTTATATGTGTGTCTTATTCTGTGCAACTTTATAATCCCACAAGATATTCTCAGGGACATTATTTCTACTGATTATTATTGTACCCAGAGTTCATGCTTCGGATCCATGCAATATTGCCAGATCTTTGTTTCTTTTTTAGATACAAATTTCTCTCTAACTGTATGCCTTGTGCTTACTTCTCACTCTCATACACACACCTGAGTCACACTTTTTTTTAATACTACTTTCATTCTTCTTTATCTTCTCCTACTTCATCTTTATCTCTATTTATCCATTATCTCTTTAAATCTTGTAGTTAATTGATTTTCTTCTACATTCTGCGTCTCATATGCCATCACAGCTTCTTAGCTTCGACCAAATAGTGACCATACTTTCCGTGAGGGAGTTGTTCTCACTACAGCTATGTTGTACTCACGTTACATTCCTCTTTTTGTTCTTCTGGTCTAACTCCCGACTAGTCTCACAACGCTCGCTCGCCTCCACAACTTCCCACTAGTCTCACAACGTTCGCTCGCCTCAGCAACTTCCCACAAGTCTCACAACGCTCGCTCGCCTCCACAACTTCCCACTAGTCTCACAACGTTCGCTCGCCTCAGCAACTTCCCACAAGTCTCACAACGCTCAGCGCCTCCACAACTTCCCGCTAGTCTCCACAGCAGCTCGCTCGCCTCACAACTTCCCTGAAGTCTCTGGCAACTCACTCCGCCTCCACAACTTCCCTGAGAGTCTCCTGGCAACTCGCTCTTATCCAGCAGCTTCCCTAGTCTCTGGCGCTCGCTCGCCTCCACTGTCAAGTCTCCAGTTAGCTCACAAGTTTCCACAGCTCTCATTACGACAGTCTTTCTCTCTAGGCATATTCATTAATTTCTAGTACTTATTCCGATCGACTTTGTTAACACCCATTCTAGTATTTTTCTATTACCTTTATTCCGTTTCTAACACACACACACACACACACACACACACACACACACACACACACACACATTTATTTATAAATGTTGTACGTTATAAATAAAATTAGTAAGTCTACCTCCAAATGCAACGTGTCACATATCCTTCAATTCAGTTGGACCAAACATAATACACTATGTCTAGCAAATTAATACGAGAGATTATCATAAAACAACTTTGATTTAATTACGTTTGCCTCATTAAATAACCCCTCTGCGTTTAAGGTGTAGTAAAGAAAATATTATTGCTGATCATAAATAAGTGAAGGTAAATAAGCACACTGTTGGCCAGGTAGCCGGCCACAAGAGTTGGTCGTAGCCCAAATATTTCCATCTAACTTACCTTGGCGATGACTGGGCAGTTGTAATGGAGGATTGACTTTAAGCTAAACTCTCTTGGCATTTCCTCGTAGGGGTTTCCGCCATCATGTTCCCAGTTCCAAAATATTGTCTGATTCTTAAATTGTTCTATAAATGTTAATATTAGTCGTATATGATTAAATCGAGGATGATTTATATTGAGAATAATATTTTACGGGTGTAGATTATAAAACCTTTACATTATGAAAACAACAAGAGGCAAGGGAAACTATACCTATCGTTTACATATTGGACAACTTTTTTAATTAGTAAAAGATAAAGTTAATGTAATAAAATGTGCACCTTGTTTACTAACTACTTCAATAAAATGATAATAATTCACCCCTATAAAACAGTGAGTGCTCCCTTGAACGCCTAACTAGGGCAAAGAAAAGACGGCGATAGATAGGTGGAAGGAGGTGGGGGAATGTTTACACGGGAGGAATATTGCATAACACAGGTCAAAATAAAAAATGACCTTTTTATATTTAGTTGGATTAATTATTGAGGGGAGACTGATGTAGAGTGGTAGTGTTCTTATATTAGCTGTACACATCACGTAGTAAAAACAAAAATCTGAACGAGAAACTGATAGAAGGATTAATCTACGAGAATGGTATCACGTTTCCACCAATCCCCTGACTTATGTAGTGCAGGTATCTGACACTAAACAGAATGTTGGATCGACTTCAGATTCTTGGTTTTAGGAACTTAACAGAGAGTATAAAAAGTGGAGGTGGGTCTTCTAGGACTTCAGTCAGGTCTGGACTCAGCACGGTAAGCGCTGGTGGTGGATTTAGCTACACTTGCACGTGTATACTAGTGTCGTGAAACAGCGTGGAAACACTATGTGAAAACGGACGTCGTGGAAACAAGAGTTATAGTGACATTGGATTTTCTGTCCGATGAGTGTGCTAGTTTGTGACCGAAAACACGAGTGACTATTATTTTAAGGTTACTTTATCAACTATTTTGAGTCGACCGATGAATTTATCGCAAGATTAGTAATAATATTTAAAAACTAATAAGCTAATAATTATATCACATGTTATTGCTGGTTGATTACAAAGACTTGTAGTGATGTAAAGTATATTGTGTTTCTCTGTAATCATATACCGTGAAAAAAAAATGGTGTAGTTTCAACATTGTTATTAACCCACATTTTCGAGACAATTTTCATCTATGTTCTGTGATCCATAAAGTGCTCATTGAGTTTGTTTATCTCAGCGAATTTTTGAGTAAACTGCAGTTTTTTTTTGCCATGACTGCAGCAGCTATTGAAATTAAAATGTAGTAGTTCTCTTTACAATAAAAATGTTTACTCTAAATAATATTATACACTAAACCGACAGTTAAAAGCTCTACAGGTAAATCTTGGTGTAAAATGCATCAATATTCCCCAAACATAAGGAATTTAAGTAAATTTACTGTTCAATCTCAGTAAAAGGCATTTAATTCGGTACAAGTATCAGTTATTCCGTAAAGGTAATCCGAATGTAATGTTTCAACAGTACATTCTCAGCCCAACATAGACATTCCAGCTTAGGAACTTTTGAATAGTTTTTCATAAATCATCGTATAAGAATATTTACTTATTTAACTTTATAAACCAACGCGAGAATTACTTTACTTCTTACCATCGGTTTTAGTTGAGTTTGTGATAATATATATTTTTAAACTAGTAAAAACATCAAAATTGAACGAAAGTGACAACGTTGTATTTTCCGCCACTAGTACTATGCGTAATATGGTTTTACTATTTAGTTAAGGTTGTCTAGGGATCCTTTAGTCACCAAAGTATTGTACGATACATTAAATAATGTCTAGCCACCAAAATAATGAGGATAAGAAGTATGACTAGAAATGATTCTCCTCATCTAACCAATAGGAACTCTTACTTAAAAATATATCGGTAACGACAATTTTAAGAGTAAAGTTATGGTGATGGCCAGATATTTAACACGTAGGTGTTCTTGTGTCTCTGTGGGTAATGGCTCAAATTGTATAGATATAAATCAGGGGAGAAATACAGTAAAAATGCTCTTACACTTTAAAAAAATATGTCATTGTATACACGAGCATATATGTACTGTATGTGTGTGTGTATGTGTGTGTGTGTGTGTGTGTATGTGTGTGTGTGTGTGTATGTATGTGTGTATGTGTGTATGTATGTGTGTGTATGTGTGTGTATGTATGTATGTGTGTGTGTGTATGTGTATATGTGTGTGTGTGTGTATGTGTATGTGTGTGTGTGTATGTGAGTATGTGTGTATGTGTGTGTGTATGTGTGTGTGTGTGTATATGTGTGTATGTGTGTGTATGTATGTATGTGTGTGTGTGTGTGTGTGTATGTATGTGTGTATGTGTGTGTATGTGTATCTGTGTGTGTTTGTGTGTGTTATTCGTGTAGGCATCTTTTGTGTGCTAAATGTACATTCCAGTAAATCATCACAGATACAAATACTAATATAATTGCTCTAGGAACAAGTTTTCTAAGGTTAACAAGCGTATGTATTTACTTTTCAGGTTAACTTCGGCCGTTATAAAATACCACCACCATGTGTGACGACGAGGACGCGACCGCTCTGGTTGTGGACAATGGCTCCGGCATGGTCAAGGCTGGCTTCGCCGGCGACGACGCTCCCCGCGCCGTCTTCCCCTCCATCGTCGGTCGCACCCGTCACCAGGGTGTGATGGTCGGTATGGGTCAGAAGGACGCCTACGTCGGTGACGAGGCCCAGAGCAAGCGAGGTATCCTCACTCTGAAGTACCCCATCGAGCACGGCATCATCACCAACTGGGACGACATGGAGAAGATCTGGTACCACACCTTCTACAATGAGCTCCGTGTTGCCCCTGAGGAGTCCCCAACAATGTTGACTGAGGCTCCCCTCAACCCCAAGGCCAACCGTGAGAAGATGACACAGATCATGTTTGAGTCCTTCACCATGCCTGCCATGTACGTAACCATCCAGGCCGTACTGTCCCTGTACGCCTCTGGTCGTACCACTGGTGAGGTGTGTGACTCTGGTGATGGTGTCTCTCACATGGTCCCCGTCTATGAAGGTTTCGCTCTCCCTCATGCCATCCTTCGTCTTGACCTGGCTGGTCGTGACCTGACCAACTACCTCATGAAGATCATGACCGAGCGAGGCTACTCCTTCACCACCACCGCTGAGCGTGAGATCGTTCGTGACATCAAGGAGAAGCTTGGCTACATTGCCCTCGACTTCGAGAATGAGATGAATGTTGCTGCTGCTTCCTCTTCCCTGGACAAGTCCTACGAACTTCCTGACGGTCAGGTCATCACCATCGGCAACGAGCGTTTCCGTGCTCCTGAGGCTCTCTTCCAGCCTTCCTTCCTGGGTATGGAATCTCCTGGTATTCACGAGACTGTACACAGCTCCATCATGAGGTGCGACATTGACATCAGGAAGGACCTGTTCGCCAACATTGTCATGTCTGGAGGTACCACCATGTACCCTGGTATTGGTGACCGCATGCAGAAGGAAATCACTTCTCTGGCTCCCTCCACCATCAAGATCAAGATCATTGCTCCTCCCGAGCGTAAGTACTCCGTATGGATCGGTGGCTCCATCCTGACTTCACTGTCCACCTTCCAGACCATGTGGATCACCAAGGAGGAGTACGACGAGTCCGGCCCCGGCATTGTCCACCGCAAGTGCTTCTAAACCATATTGTATTTTAAAATGTATTTATTTCATACGATCTATATTATTTTAGTATTAGATAATATGGAACATGTGAAAATTAATGATAATAAAACCTAAATAAATTACTGTTTTTCATTTTCTTGGTACGAATTTATGGGTGTATGGCAGTTTATAGGGGTTAGTAACTAACTGTATGATTAATATTTTTAATACATTTTCTTACAATACAATGTTAAGAATTCGTTTTTCTTGGAAAATCTTATAGTAATACTAGAACAAGCAACTACAGTGGAATCGATTCTCCAGACAAAAACAGAACAATTCTAAGGAAAATGTGATTTCATTCATATGGCTATAAAGCTTTAATTTACTATACTCACACACAAATATATGGATTCTTAGACTTGATAATATACAGTAAGTCTAAGAATCCATTGCTGCATGAATGTCTTTCCAAAATTCCTCCAACGTCTTGTCTTAAGCATAACCTAGTCATTTAACACCCTTCTTATTATCTCTCAGGGTCCAGTCGGTGATGTCTCTACTCTACCATGGATTTGTTTTTCTCTATGACCTTCTTACTGTCATTTTTTCTTAACTTCTTAACCCGAACAAGTAATTCCTCTATTTTCCCAAGCTTATTTGAGTAATTTGAAAGATATGAATATATTTTGCTACCCAGTTTCTATGTATCACAACTACAAATCAATACTGTTGCCGTACATCAGTCAAGTACACTTATTTTAAGACAATGGAGAACGTTGCTCTTGAACACATGAATTTACTTTAAAGACACCGTGGCTCATTTGGCTTATTTTTTCTAATCCTGCTTAGCTGATTTTTATTAGGGGGAGATGAAGCTCTCAAACCTTTCTTTAATTTAGGTCAGGTTCATAACCCAGTCCAACAATTTTCCTTGTTTCGTTTTGATTTTGTATTCTTATTTGAAGAGCTGTTGGATTAAATGCAAATATTTTAAGTGGGTTACAATAATTATTTAAAGCTTTTCATACCATCTGGTAAAAACAGCCTGAGAACGTTTAGAGTGGAGGACTGCGGTCGCCAACCCTCAGATATGAGGAGGGTACTCTGATTGATTGATTGATGCCATCTGAGGTTTTCAAACGCCTTCCTGGCACAGTAGCACACAATTTGAGTTAAAAGTGTCACCATTATCACATTACTGTTTTGATTATAGCCATTTTCGCTAACTTTGAGTATCTTGATTGTAAAAGTTGCATTCTTGTATAATTATAACTCTAAGAGCATTACCCCCTTATAAAATGGCAACCTAGGTTCACGCAGGACGAGCCTCCTTGTGTTTTTTCTATATGACTGTTTTTTAGTGAAACAATTCAACGTGACCATGTTTCACTCATATGCACTACTAAGTCGCTTCCTTTAACTTTTTACTTTTTTACTTTTATCTCTTCACCACTGATCGGCTCGTTAGCCGCTAGGGCGATCGGTCACGTCTCTGTTACGCACTGTTGGCAAGTACTGGGCATGCACCGGCTCCTGAATTTACCTGAACCTACTCCAGTGTTGGTCAAGTCTGGTCTTGAAAGAGCTCAGACTCGGTGCCGTCACAACACTTTCTGGTAGATTGTTCCAAGAGTTCACATTTCTCACTCCGAAAAAGTTTGCCCTCACAGTTTTCTGGACCTAAGGCTTCTTCAATCTTGAGCTGCGACCCCTTGTGGGGCGAGCGTCCGCCAGCTCCAAGTAAGGACACTCGACTGAGTAGTGCCCCTTGAGATGCTTATACACCTCAATTAGGTCGCCCCTTGCCCGTCTGTAGTATAAGCTAGGCAAGTTAAGGCGCTCCAATCTCTCAGGGTAGTTGAGGTGCCGAAGTGCAGGCACCTCCTTTGAACATTTTCAACCAACTGACAGTCCCTAGCATATCTCGGGGACCAGACGGGGTGACAGTACTTCAGATGGGGAAGCACTTCACTCTTGAAGATCGTTTCGAGGGACGGACCGTCTAGATATCTGAACGACCTTCTTATAAGACCCAATAATTTATTTGCCTGATTTACTCTTATCCTCAAGTTTCTCATGAAAATATAAGCATTTGTAGTACCTAAAGAGCATCCTGGGAATAAATGAATCATTTACGAAAACTTTCATTGAAAAACAAACTCCTTGTGTTTACCAAGGACAAGTTAACGAGTACTTGGGGTAAGTTTAGTGGCCCCGGCTGAACACGTCAGAAACCTCATCAGTTCGGTTGACCTCCAGCCATGTCGAGTCCCTAATCCTCTGAGGTTGTTAGCATTAACCATGCAACTGCAGGAATGCTCTATCAAAGAACGACGCACTTTTGTAGAGGAAACCTTTACTTTCGAGACACTCTGCTGTCTACATAAAAAGTGAAATGTTGTGATGTTGCTCGACGTGTCCAGGGCAATAAACCCAATTCTTTTTCTGTGGGGTATTTTGAGTAGCGCTCTTTCGTGGCACCCCCGCCAAGAAACACACACGTGTGTGTCTAGTTGTAAACTTTCTACAATAACACCAGCTTACATTTATGTCCAGCTGCATGTACTGGACGCCACTGTTCCCTCTCCTGTAATCAGATTTATATATTTAGAGGAATGTCCGGGTACATTTACGCTTTTGTATCTCCGCCGTACAATTTGAAGGCGGAATTTATAATTTTCTAAATATAATTTTGCTAAATTAATATATCATAACACTTCATGTGTTGATACCCAGATCTAGGGGTATGCATAGGGCGTTTAGCTGCATCTGTCTTCCTATTTGTTAAAGTAATGGGAAAATAGGTTTTATGTGTCATCAACATGAATAAAATTAGGACAAATTTAAGTCTTTACTATTAACAAGGAAATGTGGTTAATGGTTCCAGTCAAGAAGATTATCGTTTTACAGTGTCTACATAGCTAATTTCTTATTAAACTAAGTTATATACTATACCAATAGGCTCGAATCTAACCCCAACAGTATATGGAAATTGTGAAAGAGTTTCAGGTGACGTACCAGCAACTTTGTCTGTGGTGATGTTATCATCACCCTCGTCCCCACTTGAAGAATTGACACGAAAGTTAGTAATTTTCATACATACATGTAACGGCTACTTCTCAAACACAAGACGTCACAGCTTAGTTTAAACTTTTATTTCTCAACCTATACAGTATTTCATGTAGATGAACAATGAAAACGTGGATAAGATAAATCTTGACGAAAGCTAAGGTGCTCCGTTGTTTCCCTTTTCCCGTGTGATTTTATCAAGCTATACAGTATAAGTAAACTAAAAAGTTGTAAATAAAATGCCCTTGAAACTTTTGAAAATTTAATATATATATATATATATATATATATATATATATATATATATATATATATATATATATATATATATATATATATATATATATATATATATATATATATATATATATACAGTACAGTAGTTCACAATGGCAGCATCGTTCACCAGCTATAAACCAATCACATATACGACCCAAGTAGATGCCTGATATTGCCAATTGTCGAACTAATTTGGGTCGTAATTGTACGTTAGTTGTATCATTATTTTCTGTCTTTATCATCGCACCATTTACTCTCTGGTCTTATTCAACTGTCATATACATTGTTCCTGCGTATATTCATCGTCTGTACAATGACTTGCCTTTATATTTAACCTATTAATATCACACACTAATTCTTGCCCTCGTAACAGTATATGTAATCGAAATATTCACAATTATCAAAACCGTCCAACTATTCACACTGCTCAGATGTTGAAATTAAAAAGACATTCACCTCGTGTTCACAATATCAAGAAGTCTAGACATTCAGACAGTTCAATCACTTCCACCGTGTTGATTTTTATCCCGCTCAATCTTCAACATTGCCCAGGGCTTCACTCTTAAGACGTACACACCTGCCAGACGTACACACCTGCCAGACTTACACACCTGCCAGACTTACACACCTTCCAGACGTTCATCCCTTCAAACATTCACACCATTCAAGTATTTATATAGCCCATCGGTCCAAAACATCCTAATAACTACACAAATTACGAATCCAAAACATACGAACATTTACACCAGCTATGAATGCAAGAATATCTCAACATCATAAATGATTATAATTCCAAAAAAATAAAACGTCTGCATCATCCATGAGTCGAAAGCTTTTACATAATCAATGGAATTTAGGTAATTTTATGCAGACTTCATGCATAGAGTTAAGTGTATGATCACAAATCCCTAATCTAACACTAACGAACGAAAACTGACCCAAAATAACTAAACCACACTTAAACCAAATTTACTCACCCTAATCTAATCTATCTTAAACTAATCTAACCTAACAAAAATGATCTAAAGCTAAATTAACT